>NC_140140.1:9443478-9705077 GCF_964035555.1 Netta rufina | reverse complement strand
GATTGAAAATTGTCACCTATTGATGACTCTGACCTGTGAACCTGGTGGCTCCAGCCACACGGGTTTCTCCACCCAAAGCCATCAGCATGGCTGGCAGCCCTGGCGCTCGGTGAGTGCCTGGGGAAGGCAGCCCAGGAGGATGTGCTGATTCAATCGCCACCTCTGGAGCTGTTGTCAGGACAAAGCTTTGCTTCTGCCTGTTTGATCGGCCAGGGGAGCTTAGGAAATATTTTCTCCCTGCTCTATAGCAAAAGGAAGGAGAATTTCATTTCTTAGGACTGTGATGTTTAAAAAGAACTAGATGTTTCTCAATTTATTTCTTTTATATATTTTATTTTGCCAGATTAGAGTTAACAAAAGCAGTAATTCAGTGTCTGATTATAGATAACTGGAAAGTGTGACCCAAAATCTTAAGCGTTACTGCCAGAGAAATTTGGAGAATTTCTTCATGCACCTTTGACGCACACATTGTCTTTCTTGATGAAACATTGAGCAGGAAGTGTCTGATTAATATTGGAAACATGCAGAGATGAAATTGCCAACTGTCTCCATACATAAAATGAATTTGCTAAGTAAGAAATTAGCAGTTTGCTACTGAGCTCAGGGTTGCTGTAAATTCACAAGATAAAATACATAGCAAACCTTCTTTTAGCCCTCAAATTCTCATTTACATCGAAAATATGCATATGCATGGCTATCAGGAAACATCTTCAGAAGTCGGCAGTTTGGGTCAAATTTGCAAGGCACTATGTAATTTACTTCAGTGAGGCTGATAGATTGCTGGTCATCGTGTGTTTAAATCTTGCAGCTGTGTATTGACTCATTCCTGCGCTCTCTATGCCAGCCATTTTTCCGTACTTTTTAATGTGTAGATAAGAAAGGCATGTGCGAAAAGTGAAGGGGAGGCCTGTCACAGCTGCACGTGTGCGAATGACCACTTTCTGGTTTTGTAAATCCTTCAGAGATGGCAGGATGATTGGATCTGTGTGCACCATTGTTTTATGAGGCAAATTAAAAGAAATCGTTCACCCAAATCTTCCCTCAGAGATATACTAATATAATTCATTCAAGTCCTGTTTATACACAAAATTAGCTGCCTTTTAAAGTAAAAATAAAATCTGATGAGTAAGAAATGTACCTGTTAATATCAGTGCTTAATGAACTTTGCTCATGGTGAGACCTGTGAATATAATGCAGAATTGGGCACTGCTATTTTTAGGAGCATCAAATCGATGTCACTGTGACACTGCACTTACAGCTTTTTATGTTGCTTTCCTGAAGAGCTAACCAATTTCTTCAGCTCATCAAGACAAACTATTTGAATCATTTAGAAAATGAGAACAAAGGATAAATCATTCTCTGCTATCGCCAATTAATTTTACACCCTTCCAAATTTTAGGACTTTTTTTTTTTTTTTTTAATTGTGTGTCTATATTACTCCCTTGAAACCATATTTGAAACTATTTTTTTAATTTAAATTGTGTGAGGAATACAGTTGAAGGGGGAAAGGGAAGAAAGATTTTATTTGTCAGAAGAACTGATACAGTCTATGTGGTTAAAAGAAGAAAAAAAAAAAAGTACAACAAATTGCTGGTCACTGAATATAGAAATCCATGTTGTTGTCCATTAATTTGCAGTTATATAACTATTGGCAAGTAAAAAAAAAGATATTTTTTTTTTCTCCTTAATACACCACCAACAACAAACAAAAACAACCTACACATAGCCAGCCTTTCTTCCATCATTTCTAATCACTATGTATAAATGCTTTGCTAGGAATATATTATCTCCATTTGCAGACTGTAAACTTGTATTTCTGATGATAAATCTGCTGAGACATTGGCTTAGTTATGAGCAGAGTGCATGGGTAACCGGAGATATTTCATGTACTGCTTTATATCTAAATTCAGACAATATGACCCTTATGTTCTTAATATTGTCAATTCTGAAAATGCTTTACAAATGTTAATATAATACCTGAAGGTCCAAAGTTCATGGAAAAAGTAGGGAAACCCTGAAACTGAAAGCAGTCCTATCATGAGACCAAAAGTAAAATAAAATAAAATAAAATAAAATAAAATAAAATAAAATAAAATAAAATAAAATAAAATAAAAATATGTACACACTTTAAGCATATATTGAAGTACTGTTATGGTTACTCTGTTTTGAAACAATATCTTCACAGAGTAAGAATTAGAATGTAATGTCTTATTATCATTAACAATATTATTTTTTTTTTTTTAACTGTTCCTTGCACTTAATGCCGTGTACGTTTCCACTGGTAATAATGAGCCAGAGCAGTAGGTATTCACAGCTGGAATTATACTAGTTGAGGTGTCCTGTGCATTACCGAAATCTTTGAGCAGGTAAAGCAGTTAATTAGTCCCCTAGTGCGAAGTTTGCAATCAGGTGTTGAAGCAGTTTCAGTTACAGTGTTGTGGTGAATCATTTCCTTCTGATGCTTGTGGTGATCAATCATGTGGGGCCCTCTTCTAGATTTTCACACTAGCTTTAAGACAAAAGACTTTCAGAAAGAAAAACAAAATATTATCCATCTGTGTACCCAGCATGTAGCTCATGTAACCATTTTAAAGTTTGTTTATTTTCTAAATAAAAGGTTATACAAACATTTTACTTTTTAAAATTTACATATTAATCTAAGGCTTTATAAGGAAAAGTTCTCTAATACCATCTGAGTTTAAAGCACAAAAACTATATATATTTTTTGAAATGCTGTTATTTATTTTTTGATTGCTAGTCTTCTTTCTGACATTAAACATGTTATCAGCAGAACATTCAGGAAAATATCCTGATTTTTCCAGAGGCAGCTTTTAAACTGCATCACAGATAAAACTAAATACTTTTTTTTTTTTTTTTTTCTGAAAGAAGAGGCAACACAGGTCCGTACTTGTATGACCACGCATATTTCATTACATGCACAGAAAGCATGTATGAAGAATTTTCACCTGCAGCTATTTTGATTGATTGATTTGGATTCAGGAATGCATCCCTATTTGAGCCCACACTTAAGCATGTGGTTAACAACACGCACAAGGTAATACTTAAATTTGGTCATGCACTTAAATGTGGTCATGATGAAGGATGGATTTGAGCATGTGCGAAAGTGATTTCTTGACTTGTGGCCTTTGTCACTGCAATATAAAAATATGCATACAGAGCACCAGCCACACACTGCAATTATGAAAGCCTAACCTCCTGTCCTCAGTCGTGTTTTAATATATAAAATAATTGTGTGACAATGAAGACCTTCAGCTCTCACAGACTTCAGTGGGAATTAAGGATCATTGGAGGTGGCGAAACTAACAATATTTGCATAAAAATGCACATGGGAAAAAAAGAGCATCAACTGTATAATCATATTCCAGGCCTATTTTCAATGTCTTCTTTATCTTTTTATCTGACTACTGTGTTCAGGGTGGATTTTACTAGAAATGTAAATGAACATTCATTTCAAAAAAAAATTTTTTTCTTTACATGATGGTAATTAATTGTGGGAAACAATTTTTAACTTTTCCCCATTGTTTCCTCCAGTTTGCAGACCTGTACCCTGGGGTCTAGGAAGATTATTAACTGTGGAGATTGCTTGCTTTCCACTGCTTCTTATAATTATAAAATGGTTAAATGAATAAAGAATAAGGAACGTGACCTTGTCACCCCAACTCATGAGTGATTGTCAAGCGAGGTATCCCAGTAGGTCAAATACCAAAGTCTCCCATTTATTTTTTTCCATTTTATCATGAACTAAACCTGGAAGTGCTGATCTCACAAAGACTTCTGCACATTCATACTTTTAAGCATCAGAAAGAAAAGGCCCGTGCCGTGCCTTCGATATGTATGGTGCAGGAGTGAGACCTAAGGAAATTGGGAGCCAAACCCATTGACTTCAATAGAGGTTTCACATGAAGGATTGCAGGATCAGATTCCTGGGTGATACAAAGGAAGGTTTACAGAAAGTGCTGGGGGTGGGGAACAGTTACCGAAGATATAATTAAAGTTGCGACAGCACTTACTGATGATCGCTTCTGATGAAAGCAACAAAACTATACACCAACTAAATGTGAAGGTCTCTTCTTGGTTTAATTTCCAACAATAAGGTTAAGCAAGCAAGAGCGGGGTGGGTGCGAGGGCTGGGGGATGGGTGCATTTGCATATTCGTAAGAGATGGGGGATATCACAGGGGAGGCAGAGTACAGAGAGAGCATGCGGAGACACTGGCACTTGGATGTTATTGCCCCCGCTACAGTATTTTTGATAGCTGGATCAATATAACATTGGCTGTCCTTGCAAAACACAACAGGTCAATAAATAAATTCGTCTGCATTTTTCTAGCTTGCCGTGCTGGGAAATAATACAGGTTACTAAAGAATTGTCACCTTTGATTTATAAAACTAATTGAACATAGGTGGTTTGGTTTATCTCAAATCATTTAGCAAATTAAAAGATACAGGGGAAGAAAATTCTACAAGTGAGCCAGTGCAATCCAGTGCATCTGAACACTTCGCAGTTTATGGAGACATCTGACCTTGATTAGTATGAGTGCGTTTAGCACAGCACTTTGGTGTTGCTCACCCTTTGTCTGTTGACAAGATACGATATTCAAAATAAATCTGCAGTGAAGCATTTTTAAAACTATCATTTAAGATTCTAGGAATTAATTTCAACTTCAGTCTTGGGGCAACAATTTTCCCTAAGTAATTCCTGCTTTTTTTGCAGCATAGTTTTGCTTCTGATTTTGTATTGCCTTGCATTATATTATATTTGTAATAGTCGAGTTTATTCATTTCATTGGGATTCATTTATTACATAAACTGGCTCTTCTCTTAGATTAACACATATTTCTGTTCAAGACACTTCTTGCAGATTTTGGAAATACTATGTGCTATTTTTGTCCTGTTCTTGTGTTATAAATGAATTGCTCCTGCAAGCTAAAGAAGCAGTTTCAGGATTATTTTTTTTAATCATGGACTTTTCCTAATTGTCTTTGGCTTGCAAAAAAATGAGATTCCCAGGTGAGTCTCTAATATTCCATCTAATTAGGATTCCTTTTTTAAAAGATAAAATAAAATAAAATAAAATAAAATAAAATAAAATAAAATAAAATAAAATAAAATAAAATAAAATAAAATAAAAATAAAAAAACTTGGGTTAAGCTCCCCTGCCTGTGATGGCAGTGGCCCAGGCTGCGCTCCCCGTTACGCTGTGCAGTCAATCAGAGCCTGCCTGGACCTTCCTGAATATCGTGGCATGAAAGGCAGTTTGGATAATTTCAATCCTAAAAAACCTACAGCAATGAATTGGGGGAAATGAAGCTGATTTGTTAACATTCCAGAGATGGAAATTTCCCATATTTCCCCTTGAGATTTTGCATTGGGGATGATGAGTATTGTCTCCAAAGCCAAGTCAATATACATGTATTCCTCACAGCCAGCAGGTCCCTAATCCACTCACTTCTTCCCTGGTTATGAAGAGCTAATCTGGGGCTGCTACATTTCTGTCTGGGATTTCCTGGACAGAAATATGTGCACATGTGCTGTGTAATGGCATGTAGAATAAACCTGATGTATCCGGGATGCATCAAACTTATTGCACATGTGTAAATCAACCATATATCGCATGCTCAATAAATCCAACATTTCCGAGAAAAGTAGTACATGACCTACACATTCACTATACAGATCCTTAGAATTGGGGATGTATGAAAATTCATCTGATGCTACTGCACAGAAATTTCAACTGGGCTGCTCTTTTAAGCAGGAATCCCAGATGAAGGGCAAAGGCACGCCTTATTTTTTTTCTTGAACAAAGAAGAGGACAAAAAATTACTTTCCTCATCTCTTTGGTGACAAAAAAAAAAAAGGATATGTTTGGAAATATCTAAGCATAAAAGTAGCCTCAGATAATCCTACCATATTGTACATTTCCATTCTGTTCCTCCTTTGGTTAATTGCTGAGAGTTCATGGTTTTGGTCCACTAGATATCATATGGGTATCCTAAGGTATTCTTTAAAGGATTTATACACTTAGTTCAGTGTTTGTGTTCCAGACTTGTAGTATCTCGGGGAAAATGCTGCATCTCTCCAAGCCGCAGTTTCTTCATCTATAAAATGGGTATGGAGATGCCTACCCCTGTTTGTAAAGTATGAGTACGCTTCAGTGGTTCTGTTGTTCTTATGGCCAGCTGTGACTTTTAATTAAATTGTGGACTGTTGTAAGAAAAGCTTGTGCTACCTATGCATGTTGGGTTGTGCCTCTGTAAGTCACTCACTCCCACATAAAGCAATTTTTGAAAGCCCCACAAAACTCACTTTACTTTTGACCTATTCCTGTTTCTAAGATGCATGACATGAAAGCCTAGGACATTAACACAGTGCACAGTCCTCTCAACTAGCTTCAAAAAAAATGCATATAGTCACAGCTATCATTAAAAAATCTTTTTCCTCCTTTGAAAAATGAGAAAGTAGAAACAAAGGCTGCTCGGATGACAAATGTTTCTTACTAAAAATAATTTAAATCAATGAAAATATTTATATAATTAAGTAATAGGTGCCTGGGGTAGTAGAGGGAGTCTGTTGACTTTATGTAACTGGTCATTATTATACTAAATACAGGGCACACTATTACTACAAAGCCATTATCATTCAGTACATGGCTTCTTGTTCAGAGTAGTTAATGCATTTATGAACCTTTAAAATATCTGCATGAGAGAAAGGATTAGTGACTTCTCTGCCTTAGAAAAGAATTCTTTTCCCTTTATTTTACAAATTGTGATTTTATTTTCAAAGCTGAAACAAAGGAAAGGCTGTACTCTGGCAAGGAGACTTAAGGCTGACAGCTGGAGTACTGTATATAGGGTGGCAGTTCTTGATTTGTCAGCATGTTGCTAGGGGTAGGGAAATTGAGAGTATAGTAAAATGCCTATTGAGATATTCCTGTATCTCATGGCACATATGTACGCTTGCTCTTTCCCTTGTCTAACTATATTCACTGCAACTTCTAAAAAAAATATATATATATCCTCTTGACGAAACCAGAAAGACACATCCTGTGTTTCCTTTCTTCTCTTTGCCTTTGTGCACAGGTCGAAGAAGTAACAGAATAAGGGGCAGCACAGAAACCAAGTCTGCAGAGGAGTTGGGTTGGAGGAGGGTTGCAGGAGAGCAGCAGTGAGGCTGCGCTCCCTCAGGGCACTGGGGGGGAACAGGGGACAGCCAGCATGTCGACACGGCTGGGGGCACTGGGAGCTCTACTGTCTGTATAGATACACCATCTATATGTAGCATCTATCTATCTATCTATCTATCTGTCAGGAGCTGTACTGCCTCCTTACTTCCCAGACAATTATATACCAGGCTCCATAGCAGCATGCAGGACCTGAGGTCCTGTTGGTGTTGGTGCAGGTAGGACATGAAGAGGGCACACGTTCATAGAGAGTTCTTCCAATTTCTCCTGAGTGTCTGCACAGGTAAAAGCAAATGAAAATGTGCCCAATTAGCTGCTTCCATGTACAATTATCTGGTGTACATACATGAATTAAAATAATTATGCGCCTAAAGTAGACATCCAGCTTCACGTACATTTGCAATACTCTGTCAAGTTGCTTAATTTCTCTTGAAAACCCACCTTCAATAATGAAGTCTAAAGCCATTTTGTATCTAACACAGCAGAATAGATTTCTGTGCTCTTCTTACACTTTGTACAATGACCTTATTTACTATTGCCCTTCAACGTTTGTAAAAGATATTTATCTAACTGCACACACATAGCACCAAAGGACATTGTACAGCATTTAAACTTTACTCATTTTTCTAAACTTCTGTGTGCTGCTTTAAGGGTTTGAATTCACCATAGAGCCTGAGAAAGGCACAGTGTCTGAAACAAACTGGTCTGTGCTGTTCCTGCAGAAGAAGCAGGAAGTTTGAAGCAGGAAGCATTTTTTCACTCTCATGGTTTATATTGTCACCAGAAGTCCTTGATAAAGCTATGGTTGCATCTGTTGGGCAAGGATTTTGTCAGTACCAAAAGCTGGTATTAGGAGACCTGAGAGAGGGCTCTGCTTCTCCTCAACATCAGTGACTAATGCACTGTACTTCAGCCAAACAGTTCTCTTTTCCTGTACGTATGCATGTAAATATAGTTTCCAATTATTATATATAGTCTAAACTTGAACGGCTTTCTTACTCACAGAAACTGTGTTCTCACAAACTGTGTTAATAGCAACTTTGTTATTCTAAAACTATAGTACCCTACAATTTTGGAAGAACAGTCTTATATTATGAAAAAGTCCATGTAAATTTTTTTTTTTTTTTAACTATCTAATCTGCAGTAATACCATCTCAAATAAACTGAAAGGGGTTTACATTTCAATTCTGCTTGACATTTCATTTCTGATGCTTTAGGTTTTGCATTTGATTCCATGGAACAAGTCACTGTAATTTTTCTCTGATGTCAGAAGGTGAAGTTTGAAATGTTCTCAGTTGCATGTGCTACTGCGAGGCTTCACAGCATCATTTGAAAATAGGATTTTTAATTGTAGAAAAAGCCCAATTATGTACGTTTATTAAAACAAACAAACAAAAACCACAACACTTCTCTCAAAAACTTCATTATTTAGTAGAATTTATTTTGAGGAAGAAAAGTACAGGAACTAATGTAAAAATGTCAATAATGAATCAAAATCTGATAATTTACCCTGAATAATATCCTGACACAGCCCACAGGGAAGCTATTACTCTGTCCCATACCAATACTTGCACTGTAGCAAAACCCCAATGTCAACCTCTGAATTTCCACCTGGAAGTGGGAGTCCTGCCTGTTGAAACGGGGGGCAGCCATCCAAGGGGTGCACACAGAGCCTGCTCTGCACTGTGGGATCAGGTTTTGCAGAATGATAACAGGTTAATTAAAATAAAAATAAAAGCAAAACTCCTCTTAAGCATGCTGAAGTGCTGTGGGGAAGTCACAGCTGCTGGAAATGATTGCAGCACCGTTAAAGCAATAGCATGCTACTATAGGCACCAGCTGAAACTCTGGCTCATACACATCTGCCTAGGTTCTGCATGAAGCTGGGGCTGAACCCCTGCTCCCTTGTCCCCCTAGAAGTGAGGCATGGAGGGGAAGGCACTGCAGGTAAGCAAACAATCAGCTCTTCCTTACATGTACTGCATTTGGCAGGTTTTCTCCCCCTGGCTGGCTCTCAAGAGTTGCCTGCCTGTGAGCCGAGCATTGGCAGCGCATTGACAAAACTTCCCTTCGGGGATTGTTTGGGGAATTTTGGCGCAAGTCAGCGTGGCAGAAGTTGGGGAATCTGTGCAAGGAGACGGCACTTGGGGCTTGATTTTTTTGAAAGTTACTTGAAAGCTTCTTAGATCTGGGGAGTGTTTTTCTCTTCCCCCTCCCCCTTCAGCCCAGAGCATCGATGGCAAATGTTCATCACCTGTTTGCGCAGCGCCTGCCCGCTCCCGCACAGTTGCAAGAACGTCACTTCTGCAAGAACAGGGAAGCAGAAAAATGTAAATCAAACAAACAGAACAAATGCAGGGAAAGCGATCAGGTTACCGGGCAGTTGTGAAAGGGGAAAAAAACCTAAAGCGTTTTGAAGTAAAGTAATATTGTGGTGTCTGAGAACTGATTCTCAAAATGGGGAAGCACAGTCACTGCTGGTGGGCAAGAGCGTTTGAGGCAGCTATCTCTGCTCAGATCAAGGAATACTTGTTCCCATTAACTAGCATTAGAAACCAGTGAGATCTGGCAACATACCAGGCCTTTGTCAACTGTCATGCAAATACCCCGTTTCAAACAATCGCTTGTCCTTTTTTTTATAAGCTTTCATATGCGCATTTTTGTCATACCAGCCCTATGGCATTCAAAACGCTAAGAAGCCTCCGATTTTTTTTTTCTCCTGTATTTCTGATACAAGGAGGAAGTGTTGATGAAGGTGCAACTGTAGGAAGAAATAAGTAATGATAACAAAGAGAGTGAGCTCAGGGAATTCATTGTGATCAGATTAGGAAGAAGAAAAAGCTGCAGCCATCCCAGAATGGTAATACAGCTTCAGGAGTAATCAATATTAGCTCCCTATTTATAGAACACCTTTCATTCAGATGTTGTGCGGTGTTTATAAATTAATAAACACACGTGCAATAATCCCATCATCCATTATTAACATATCAGCAGTTTAGGCTTATGAGAGTCAATTATTATTTTTAACCCTGAAAGTTTTTAACAGACCCACAAAATCGGTTTTTGTATCCCATTCTCTCTGCCCTGCAATTCGGTCTTTTAGGTGTTGTAATAGCACTACCGCTGAAGGAGAGGACACACCCTAAGGTAAATAGCTTAGCAGAAGAATTTGTGCAAAAATTAATTTAACCGGTCCCATGGCATCTCTCAGAGTCTGGGGCAATCTGACATAGGAGCATCTATATTCATGGGGTCTTCAGTCCCTCCGTTACTGCTGTCCTAAGGCAGATGATTTTGTGTCCTTGCCCATGGTTCAGTACCCTGGGCTCTGCCTTCACGTCCAGGTCCAGGCAGCAGTGACCCCCCCTCCCGTCAGCCCTTGGGTGCATGTGGAATACAGAACAGGAGGGAATTCCCCAGGAGATGTCTCCTGCAGTTTGTAAACCTCTTGAGAAACTCAGGTGGGCTACTTCCAGTATTTTGGTGATACACAATGTGTATTGAAACACGTTGTAAATAACATTATTAGTCTGCCTGAAATTTCCATTCCATTTGTTTAAGAACAAAACAAAGAGAAGGCTTTTAATGGAAGGCAAAACGGAAGACAACCCTCAAAAGAAGAAGTGAAGAAAAAGGTGGCATTTGAATTACATTTACAGCACTGCACAGGTGTCAGAAGTGAAACACGGCTGCAGAGCTCTTCAGACCTGTGATCTCTGTAAGATCTGGGCTTTTGCTGTAGATCAACTTATTCTGTAGCAAGTGTGAATACTTGGAGGGAAGAGTATTTACAAATACAAAATTAAGCATATAATCGTATCAAAACAATGCATTTAGGCTTCAATTTTAGAACCAGTTCAGTGTGTACCTGCCTCTATACATGTAAGCAGCCTGCTCAGAGCTAGGCTTTTAATATTAAACATTTTTTTTATTATTTGACAAATGGTGTTAGATGCTAATTAGCATGGTGACTGCATTCTTAATTTGCCTTTGCTTGTGCAGTGGAAAGAAGTAGTTCATAAACTGAGAGTGAGAACACTGAAAGCCAAAACTAATCAAGGAAGACAGAAGATTAACAGCCAGTCTCTAGATCTGCCCCTTGATATTCAGAGTAAAGGGCAGGTGATAGCAGGGAGGACAATTTGGAAAGTTACAACTAAAGTTTAGGGCCTCCGGTCCTGATTACTAAGCACATTTGGGGCAGACTGTACAATACCAGAATCTTCAGTTTATCTTTTCAAGTGGCTTTTTTTTTTTTTTTTTAAACATATATTTTGTCTTCATTTACTGCACAGTACAAATGTATGCATGCTTGAAGTTTGCTTCTGTTTTCAGTCCTGAGGAAGAGCTGGTGTGCCTGAAATCCCTCCTCTCTTCCGACTGCATTGCTTCAATGAAAGGTATTACTTCTCTGTGCAAATCTTTATTCTCATTCTAGCACCATAGTAACAACTCTGTTACTTTCATTACTACTATCAACCAATTCATATGCACTCAAATAAATGGCAGTAAGATCCTGAAGATCTTTTACCCTATGAGTTAAAAGAAAAGAGGACAGCCATATCGTGTGTGCTGTCATTTAGAAAAGGATCCATTTGCAGAACAAAGTACAGAAACAAAACTGTAGGTTGAGCAAAATGAGCTTGGAGAAAGTGATTTATTTATTTATTTATAGAAATCTACGTGCTATCGAACAAGCTTCTGTTTACATGTCTTCTCCTATGCTACGTGTACTGTGATAAATGGAAAGAAAAGGCATGCCATGCTTCAAGTCTGTTAAAGTTCATACTCAGTGAAAACAAAACAAAATCAAGGTCAAATAGAAAATCTTTAATAGCTGTACTGTCAGCATGCCTCACAGGACTTGAAATCTATGAGTTTATACACACAGGATGTATGAAATAGAGAAAGGGGGAAAAAAAAAACCTGCAGTTTCTTTCGCGTTATAAAAATAAACTGTTCTATGCTAAATGTGCTGCTTATAAAGTAACTAGACCTACACATTTTAGCAGAGTATAAAAATACCTACCAAAAATGCTTTTTTAAAGAATGCAGCACTTTGGCCTAGAATGCAAAGAGGGGAGGGGAAAAACAAAACAAAACAAACCCCAAGCTGTTGCTGATGACAGAGGGAGGCTGGTAACTGAATATGCGTTGAGGAGATAGCTGCTAATGCAAGAGCAAGGCACATTCTTGGGGGGGAGGGCGCGGGGCGCCTTGTGCACGGCTACTGCACAAAGTTGCTCCATGGATTATCTGATGTTGCAAGAACCTGATTGCTTGCAGCTTTCTCATCACTGCCTCATCTGTGTCTTCATTTAGTAAACCTAATCATGTGAGCATGTTAGTCAAATTGGAGACCATGCCTAACTACCAAACTGCCCCTGCAGCAGGCGTTTCCTGTAAACATACTACTGTGTGCACTGCTGCAGAGGCAAGAACATGAGAATCATCTGACACGATTGGATTTTCTTTTAGTCGTTGCTGAAATAATGCTGAAAGACGTAATTTGTGTGAAGGGGGAATTCAAAAACAAGCCACAGAACACTGATAAAGCTTTCTCATCAGTCTGTCTATTTTCTAGTCTCAGTCTCAGCTATCTTGCAAACAATTTATGAGCAATTTTGTAAGCAAAGTAAAATGATCCTGATTTTACAAACAGAATTTGCTGTGCAGAAATGAATCCTGTACAATTTTATATCCTAACACATGTCCCAGACACCCAAACTAATTTACAAAGGACTTCTCAAATTTGTTCTGTAGCTTTGAGCCATTAAGTTATGCTGCGATTGTGGTTTCAAGCTTATCTCCTTTAAAAGCTAAAACATTGTGTATTTACTTTATTTATCTATTCATGCCAGCATAAGGAGAATTTCGTATGACTTGACTGCTAGAGCCAGGGCTTTTAAAAATAAAACCAAAACAAAACAACAAAAACCTGCCTAATTTTTTTGTGCTTTGTGAGAAGACTTGCCCAAGATCACACAGGAAGTCTGTGGCAGACTTGGGACTGAGCCCAGATCCCCGAAATCCCATTTGTGCCCTACCCACACAGCAGTCCAGATTTAATAGCTGCCTACATATGAATCTAAAATGAGAGAGTCCCTGTGCAAAAGCATGAAGCTTGGTTGATCCCCTGCTCCCAGGTATAGTCTGGGCACTGTGCTGCTCAGATCAGTTATTTCAGACAAACGTCCACACTAACCCTTGAAAGACTTAAACTTAGTTAAAGGCTTCCTGTTGCTTGAGCAGCCTTATGTTCGTTCTCTCTCTGACAGCCAGTGTTTTCCCATGTGCAGCATGCAGAAGAGCAGGGCTTAAACCAGTTTACAAGACTTTTACTACAATTTTTTTAATGTAATGTAAATTTACATAATGTAATTTAAAATAACTTAAACACAAATTTATGTACATTAGGAGTTTGGGGACCGAAACCAAACATTTCAGCTTTCAGCAATGTTATTTTATTTTTTTTCCTGTTCTTATGGAGGAGATTATCACAATTTTGGGCTTGCTGCCTGGTTCCAAAGTCTAGCTTGGAGTTAATATTGCAAGATCGTGTAGTAACATACATGTATAGTGCAGTACAGTAAACACAGGTTTGTTAGTCCTTCCTGTGCTTTTGTTGTCGAAGTTTTTACTTCATGCATAATACATCAATTCCTGAAGCTTCTCCAGAAAGGCAGCAAATGTCCTCAACCCAAGGCAAACAGAGGGAGAAGAAAATCTAAGATTTATTTTTGCAAGTTGCCCCTTGCCTCATATCAAACATTTCCAGTGCCATGAGCATAAATCACGGGAGTCACTGTGGCTAATCTGTAAAAATAAATTGGATGTTTTCATTTCAGTCATATAATGTGATATTATATGATGCATTTTGAGGGGAAAAACAAAAACAAAATTTAAAGGTATGAGTTTCTATATATAAATACATTTATATATATACATATATATTTTTTTTTCCTGAAAGTTTTTTTTTTTTTCCATGTTTTCCACAGTGGTATCCTATCTCAGTTGATAAAAATCATACAGCTTCTGCATTCTCTATTAAATCATGTTTACAGTCACCCAGAGTCCTGGCTCCAGTGGAGCGCCCCTTGATTTTAAGGAGGCCAGTATATTTCACCTGGAAAAGTACACTTTTAAAAAGGGGTGAAAAACAAAAGGGGAGGAGAAGCAATGGGTGTTGATATGTCACAAAAACAAGAAATATTGTAAAATATGACTCATTGAGTCTTTTAGGTGACAGAGTTAAGATGTTAAGAGCAAAGCACGAGGGTTCTTTTGTTTGTTTCTTTGTTTAAAGTTTGTGGGCACTCAAGTTAATTCTTCAATATAAGGACATTTAAAATGCTGAAATGGAAAGACAGTAGCCAGACTACACTTTTAACAGTCATGATTTTCAAGGGTCATGTGATTGAGAGCACTGGTGGTAGCAAACCTGGTAGCTCACACCCATTTCCAGGGAGATTCTACTTTGTTCTTTCTGCCATGCTTCCATTTGCAGGAAATCGATACCAAAATAAATGTAAGTGGCAAGTCCCGCTGAAGCGCAGGGACCCACTCCCGTGCTTAAACTTGGGAGTGTTTGTGGGATCAGGTTTGGTCACATAGTACAAATTAGTGTGCAGCAACTTACAAAGAAATGTGAAGCTCTTGCAATACAGTGGAATATTTTGCAGGCATGCATAAGCACCTTGCTCAGATACATGATACTGTAAAAGTCACACTTAAAAACAACAACTAAAAATGCTCATTGTGCAACAAGCACTGCATCGGTTTCCTCCTGTATCAATCGCCAGGAGGACCAAGTCCTAACAACTTATAACCTGTAAAGAAGCAGGCTGAGGCCACCCCCCATGCTCTCGGTTCACACAGCTGATCCAGAGGTATTTTAACCTTCAGGAAACTAGTAAGGGTGTGCCACCTCCCTTTATGACTAGTTGAAGGTCTTATGCATTGAAATTTTAAAAGTTTGGCCTCGTGTTGTGGTCTTCTTTTCATTAAAAGAATTCCACTTCAAGTTAGTGTGATGTAAGATTCACATTTGTCAATAAAGATAATTCATCTTCCAGAATGGTGTTGTAAGTAATATTGCCACATTTTGTAATGTTTTTGATTAATCTTTATTTGCCATATAAGTGACCTAAATTTCAGCCTGAGCACTGTTGTTCATTTCAGTCTGGGAGAACAGTTTGCGAAAAGCTTTGTTTGTTTGTTTTTAATGTCAAAACAAAACAAATGTATACTTTTAGTTGCAGTTATTTTAGAAATGTCCTCCATTCAGTCAGGATGATTTTATGTGGAAGCAAATAAGCTCCTGGGTGTGATCTCAACCTACTGATGTGAACTAACCTGACTTTAACAGGTCTCTGTGTGTCTTTGGGGAAAAAACGGGAGGAGAGGCCACATGGAAACCTCGCCTCTTTCTTATCCCATTTACTTGAAGAAGGTGCTAACCTCAGGTCTAGCAGAGATTAAGCACTTTGCTAACAGTATTACAGATTTAATTTAACTCCTAAGAAGCTCCGTGGTTCCAGCTGAAATACTTAAAAACTCTTTCAATGAATACTGAACTATTATAGTGAATCTTCTTGCAGTGAAGTTTTTAACTCTTATAATCTCTTATAATTAACTCTTATAGTTTCTCAGCTGCGTTTAATTCCACTTTAGTGCCCATACCTTTAGAGAAGTAACACTCAACAGCCGAGTGCTTATGACCATAGATACGTAGAATATATGAGATAATTTGTTGTTGTTTGTTTGTTTTTAAGCCTACACTTTTTCCCTGTTCTTAGGCTGCAAGTGCTTGCCAATCTATAAGGAGAGGTGACAAATTGCCATCTTTCTCTGTTCTTCCCCTCATGGCCAGTACCTCCACGTGCTGGTCGCGTTTATTATTCACTTGGCTGTACTCTCTATTTATTATTCACTTTACGGTACTCTTTATGGATATATTTATTAAGCTAACTACTCTGCAGCAGTCGGGGGTCACCGGGGCTCCAGCAGCGTGCCACCCCGAGCCGGCCCAAGCCGCTTCGCCCCACCGGGGCCCACAAAAGCCCACTGATGGCGGCCCCTTCCGAGGCGTATGGCCGTATTTACATTTACAAAGAGGCAGCCGAAGGGGCCCCGGGGGCTGAATTGCTGCCCCCTCACACACACATCAGCCCCGTGCCCCACAAAGGCCGGCTCGGCTCCACACCAGGGGCAGCCACCGGCGGCGCTCCGGGGCCCAACGGCCCCTCAAGGGAGCCGGGGGAAGGCAGCGGGGGGGGAGCACTGCCGGACCGCCCCACTCCTCACTGCCGGCTCCGGGCCGGGAGAAGGCGGGGAAGGGAAGAAGAGAAAGGAGGGGAAGGGAGGCGAGGGGCAGGGCCTGCCGTGAGGGCGGAGCGGACGGCCGGGGGGCTGCCCGAGCAACAGCTGCGGCGGGAGCGGTTTACAAACAGTGCCCCGAGCGCCAGCACCGCCGCCGAGTCCGGGCTCCGGCGGCACCGCGGGCGGCCGCCCCCGCTCCCCTCCGTCCCTCCTTGCCCCCACCTCAGGATGCCGGCCGGGGAGGCGGCTCAGGCGCAGGTGAGGGAGGGCTGAGGGTCGGCTGCAGTGAAGGGGGGCTCCCCTCCGGACCCCTCCAATCCACTCGTGTCCTCCCCCCTACTCATACTCCCACGGGAGGGGAGCCACAGCCCCTTCCCCGCGGGGCTGGCCCCCGTGTGATGGAGGGAGGTGGTGGTGGGGGGCAGCACCTCTGCGGGGGGGTCCCCGCTTTGTGAGGGGCTGGGGGGGCCCCCTCGCGGCTGTCCGGAGCCTGGAGGGTGTGAGTGTGGAGGGGGGGGAGGCTGAGGAGGAGGAGGAGGAGGAAGGGCAGGTGAGGAGGGGGGGTCAGGTGAGAGGCGGCGGAGCAGCTGCAGGTAACGAGCCCCTCCCTGGGGGCGGTGGGGGGCGAGCGCAGCCCTTCCCAGCCTCCCTGTCTCCCTCCCAGCCTCTCTCCTTCCCTCCCAGCCTCCCTCCGGTGCCTCCCAGCCCTGCCCGGCTCCTTCCTTCGCCCGCTCGGGGTCGCCTCCCCTCTGCGCCCCCCGCGGCCAGGAGGTGTCCCCAGGTCCCGCTGCGGCCCCTGTCCCTTCCCTTGCTGCCTCCCCGGGGCTCTCCCAGCGCCCAGGCTGGGCTCGGGGGGCTTCTCCGGGCTCGGGGGGAGCAGGGGGCACCCGCTTCTTTGTGAGCCCGAGATGGTCCTGGAGGAAGGATTTGGAGTAAGTGGCTCATGGGGCCGGGGATAGGGGGGTTAATGAAAAGTTTATCGATCCGTTTTGCCATTTTTTTTTCTCCTAAAGGCTAAACCCTTCCTCCTGATTTCCCAGGCATCGTGTTCCTTTCTCTCTTTTTTTTTTTTTTTAATTATTTTTTTTTTATAAGAGGAATAGGAAGTTTAGAAAATAAATAAATAAGCCCCAACTGACTTCTTAGGCAACAAAGACGTTGCCAAGCGAGGACAATAAAATTCTAGAATATCTAGAGATTGAATTTCACTCCTGCTCCGTGATACTCGCCGGACTTTCTGTTCCTGGGGGTGGAGGGGGGGGGGGGTGTTTATTTGTTTCCCACACAGAAAACCTGCAGCCAGAGTGAGCTGTGTGTACTCTAATGAGCCATCCCATAAACGTGCTGTGTGACTCCCAGTAAGTATCTGAATTGAAGTGTAATAGTTTTGAAGTGGCGGTGAACAACAATCTTTATGCTGTGTTATTGATCTGCTGATGAAAGGCGTTTGGATCTGAAAGGGGTTTAGTTTAGGGTTTTTGTGTGCTTAAAGCTTTTTTTTTTTTTTAAGGCAACAACACTTTTTTTTTTCTTTTTTTTTTTTTTTTCCTCTTTCTGAAATGACCTTGAGAGCTTTAAAACTCCATCAGTTTCTAGCCGGTGGGTTTGAGGGGAAGGCAGTAGCAGAAGCATCTAGTGAAAATCGAAAATAGAAATAGGAACTGAAGTAGGTGCAGTGAAATGTTTTCTTATAGAAGTATGTGAAAAGGGAAGTTTTTGTAAGAATGTGTGAAAAAGAAGAGAGGGAAATAACGCAGTTTCAGATGTAACGAGAGACCGAGCATATCATTCTTCACATTTTATTAGGCCCTGAGCTGCAGGACTGATACGATCTGGAAGACACCGAAATAAAACGCCTAACTACAAGTTGAATAGCAGGCATTGACTTGCTGACCAGGGCTTACATGCTCGTTGCTTGGGGGGGGGCTGGCTCTGTGTCTGCAAAGGTATCGGAGCACCGAGCTATGACAATGGCTTGCAAGCGCTTTCACGCCATGTTTTATTGCTCCTAGGAGCTCCCACTGCCTGTGGGTTTGGGAACACGGCTGAGACTTTAATTCGGGATGTCCACCCCAATGTTCAAGCGTTTCCTGGGATAACACAGAAGGACGGTTTTAAATCAGAAGGATAAGCTGCATTCTTTGGCCGAGGGGGAGGGCAGGGGGGAAAGGGTGGAGGAGGCTTTTTTTTCTTCCCCTTTAACTAGTTCTGTAACTGAGTCAATATTTTAAGATCTGTAGCAGGAATGTGGCTTTGTGATCACTGATCTTTCTGCAGCACTTTTGAAAAGGAGCAATACTGTAATTCCCTGCGAAATATTCGGGTTTTCTCTCTTTCGGCTCCCATTTGCAATCAGTGTGAGTTTTCAAGTTCTGCTTTTTGAGTTTGTTAGGGTGATGAATATGAAAAGCAAATAACTTTAGAAACGCGGTTATTACAGGGATTATTGATTGGCTTGGCCTACAGCCAGCAGCTCTTCTGCCGGCACCGGAGTTGCTGATTTAAATTCTGGAGATTCTTTTAAAATATGTAAGTCTTTGTGCATCGTTAAACAATATACCGGGCTATTTAAGAACAGTAGATCAGTTTTTTTAGTTAAGGTTGTTCAATTATGTCTTCATCGCTTTGGAGTTGGTTGAATGACTTGACATGAGATTAAGCACAACAAAAGAAAAGGCAGGGGAACAACAGCTGCCTGCCAGCACCAGAGCACTCGTATTCCTAGCAGTTAAGCATTTTTACCTTCTAGTATTCTGTGGTGTCAGGTTTAAACGTTAATATTTATATTCGTGTTTACAAGAACCTTAGGCATTTCTGATAACACATCAGGCGCTGAGTCCTGGGTATTCGTGTTTTGGGCTTGTTTGTCTCTTGCGTTTTTAAGAAAACTACCTTCAGATCTGATACTAAGGAGTGAATTGATCTCATTAACTTTTCAGACAAAAGTAGCAAACAGTCCCCACTAGTTTGTACTTGTTTAGTTACTGTGTGGTAAGAACTTTAAGGTGTGTCCTTAATGGCAGCTGACGATTCTTGCTGAGAAGCCTTGTTTATTTTAGGTAGATGTTTTATACAGAATTTCCAGTGGGACGAATTACTACACTGCCTGCACTTAGCCTTTCTGAAGACTGGCTGTGAGCATAAGAGAATAATTTTACCATGCTGCAATCAGTATATATATTTTTAAATTAAAGTCATTAAGTTTTACTGTGTATTTTGAGGGTTTTCCTACTTCCTTTGTTTAAACATTCTTAAACAGTACATATCATACATGAATTTAAAACATTCATATGGCACTATTAGGCTGGATTTACATTTAAAATGAGTACCTACGTTCTTGCTGATCAAAATAGAAAAAGTATTTCTTTAAATAAGTGGATGTTTTCTGGTTTTGAATGTGGTAAGAGGACTATATTTGTATCTTGTAAACAAAGTTTCGTATAAAGTAGTCTTTACAGAATGGCTTCCAGGCTTTGGATTAGAGGATTTTTTCCTTAATTTTAAGTGAATATTTTTTTTTCTTTGTTTTGGTAGGGGTGGGGGGAGCAAGATTTAGCACAGGGGCTGGGAAAGAGAAGCTAATAAACTTTAGCACCTTTATCAGACTGTCTTATGAAAGGTTACTTCATTTTGGCTTCCTCTTTCATGAGATCACATTCAAAAATTCCTTTTTGAGCACTTCTAACCTTCAGAAAGTACCTTTCCCTTACTGCTATACTTTCATGTAGAACAGGGTTGCTAGATTAATATCACATTTTATATGAACGGAGTGCTAAGTTATTACTGTGATCAGGGGAAATAATTTCAAAAGGGAGCTCTGAGTTTCCCTTGACTGTCAAAATGGTGATTACAACAAACTCTTAATTACAAACTCAGATTTTTGTAACTAAGAAGGTCTGGGGAAACGTTAAGTAAATTTTGACTTCCCTTTGTTCTTGGTGACTTTTTTTGTCCCAACTCTTTCTAACCTGAATCTTGATATGGAATTCATTGTCCTGTTAAAGGATTCCATGCTCTGGGTATGTAAATACACTCCCTCTTTCCTGTGTTATGAAATGTGCAACTACCACTGGCATATGGAAGGAACAGCCCCGTCCCCCCTTCTCCTCCCCAAGGTAAAATGGGCTAAGCTTTCTTTTCTTTGCAAGCAGCTGAAAGAAGAGTTTGACCTTTGAACTCCCCCTCACACTTCCACCCTGCTTTCAGGATGATTAAATAACCAAGGATATTTGCCTGTGTCTTATGCTTATTTATCTCACTTAAAATGTTCTAATACTTAACTGTTGAGGTATTGTCTTTAAATATAGCAAGATAGTACATTTCAGCTACAGCAGGGCTGCCATTTGCCAGCTCAGCCCTCTTATTTTTGAGACTCTGGATTTAGAACATCAACATTCCAGTAAGATACTCTTTCCACATCTCATAACTACATTAATTTCAAGCTACTATTTGCTTTTAATGGACTCGGGGTCATTTCTGATGACCCTTGACCCCCCACTTTTAAGGTAACTTTAGTAACCAAAAAGTTGAAAAGAGTTTTTCTTTGTGGCGCATGAATACGATCAGGGGATTCTGCTGACTACTGTATGCATGCTTTTAGAGAGATGTGACTCATACCACAAGAGATTTGCAACTGAAGACAAAAGTAAGGAAAAGGATATGACCAAGCTGTGTAAGATTCTCAATGCGCTGTATTTTAAGGTTTTTAAAAAAAAAAGTGTGCTTTTCCAAGCTAAATTTGCCTAGCTTTTTCTGTACCTCCAAGCACAAGGCTATTCTCAAAGATTTGGTTTTAAACATCAACTTTTTTTTTAAAGTGAAATTCCCAAACCTTGTTTTATTGCTGATAAAAACGTATGCCAACAGGAGAAAAATACATTAAAATTTCTACTGTTACAATCATATGACTTTGGTCAGGGTAGTTTATAGCTTATCATAAATCTAGCTGCTCTTGTGATTCTTTCCCTTCTTTTTCTTTTTTTCTTTTTCTTTTCTTTCGGGGGAGGGGGGGGAGGCGGGGAACAGGCTCAGTGGTGTGATAGGAACTGACATCAAGTTTCAAAGTAAACTAGGGTGGGTGCTGGGAGAAGTGAGGTATAAATGCAAAAAGAGACATACTTGTTTATGTACACACCATGTCTGTGAGTGTGTTGCTGGAGATGGAATTAGTACTCAGGCTGCCTTGGAAATTTCACAAGAAAGTAGAAGAGGAAATGTAGTTAAAATATGCAGGAAAATCTATGTAGATCAGTGTGACTTAGAGATTTGAGCAGAAACCTGTCCACGTAAAAGTGAATAATTGACCGGGTGGTGATTCTCTATGTGCTAAAGATTTTATGTAACTAAAGTATCAAAGTCTGAGTTTGTTTATGCACAACAGGTACACTTGCATTTTTCTGTGTAATAAAGTGTAGAGCAGTTTGCCTCTGACATAAGCGACTGTAGGAAATTAAAGGCCCTTGTATTGTGCTTACGCTTATTGTGGTGTTTGGGAGCTGATTGGGTGGGACCTTTGGGGTTATGGCAGCCTCTGTTTCTTCTCCTACACAGGTAGGAAGAAGCAAATCAGATGTGCTCCATCCAAAACCTGTGATGTATATAGTTACATAGTGCACTGTTAGGAAAATGGGCATAAAGGTGTTCTGGAGAAACCACTGCTTTTGTTTAGCTTTAATGCTCATCTCTAATCTTTTTTTTAATGCTAGTAAAAAATCATATAAGAAACTTCTGCTTATTTTCTCTCTTCAGAAAGGTTGATTTCTTGTGGATGCTGACTCGTTTCTAGGATAGCGTGGCACCTTAAAGCTCAGTGAGGTGCACTGTGCCATCTCATGCATCCCTTCAGTCCAATAGTGTTGGATAATATGATGCCAGGGAACTAAGAGTTGAGTCTCCATCAGTTGGTGCTGGCCTCTGGAAGAGCTCCCACCTGCATAGAATAAAGGAGGCAATGATTTGAAATGTCTATTTCTAGCACACTTCTATTTTAGTATCTTCAGATGCTATGCCAGGGGATGACTTGAGTAGCAGTAAATGTCTTTCCATCAGGCTGTGTACCTTTTTCCATCTTTCAGGACTGATTTTTGCTAATATATACTTGTGGATATCTTCAAAGTGACACCTTTGAAGTCAGTGCTCTGCAGTGGGGGGGGGGGAGGATAAAAAGCTGCTGCTTTTTTTCTCTCCCAAAGTACAGGGGCTTAAACTGTGCTGGGTGGGAGTTTGATTCAGAGTTGAAATCAGGTGAGAGGACTAGGGAAGACTAATGACATGGACAAAGTGAGCTCTTTGGAAGTAACTACTAATCTCAAATTCAGGAATAACAAAATCTCTTTTCCTGTTATTTCATCTTTGCTGCTCAAAGGGATGCAACTTCCCTATAATTGCTACAGAGGAACTTCAGGCTCGTGAGTAGTAAGGAATTGTCTAATTGGTAATCTCTGAATTTTACCACTTCTTTGTAGTGGTGGTTGCTGGAGAGATTTAACATGCTTCTGCCAAGAAGTGTTAAAAATAAATAAGTAAATCAAATTTGCTGTTAAGGTCTCTGAAAATATCTTCTTTCAAATGGAAACCAGGACTAAACATATAAGGCAGTTTATGTAAGGTGAGACTGACTCAACAATAAAAATGTATCTCTCGCTGCACCGAGAGTCTTTACCTGATGTGGAGAGAACAATAAACTGTTTTGTAAGGTAAGGGGTCATTGCCAGTTTAAGTGTGTGTAACTTCTTAATTTAATGAAGTTGCATCATATGGCAGTGGTGAAATGTGTCCCAGACTTATTTAAAATGGGATTACTCTTGTCTTTCAGCCCTTCCACGCCAGGTATTGGCTCCTTCATATTGTCTAAAGTACACTTTGCTTTTGTGGTTCCTGAGAAATTCTCACCTAATCAGAGGGAGGGGGGGGAAAGAGAAAAATCTGGCCGTTAGAGCAGTCCTTCTAACTTCAAAAGTCAATGCTTATTTGTAGCACTTCCTCCTTTAATGCCAAGAATTAGTCTCTTTTATATTTGCTCTTGCTCAGTGGAGGAAAAACATGTGCAAAGTGATGCAAGCTTATATGTTCTCTTCTTTAAAAGGAATAATTACATCTTTTGATAGAAGAGGCATTCAGTTCACTGAGGGAGATGCATTCAGCTCATCTATCCTCTGCCAAAACAGTTAGACATATAGCCTTAAAGAAAAAGGGACTCTGCAGGAAAAGGTTTTTTAGAGAAAGGATATCCTTTGTTTCTATTAGTATAGATGTCTGAAATGGGGGGGGGGGGAGTTTTCCTAATATTGTTCATTATTAACTACTAGTTATTTTCCACTGGTGATTAAAATCCTGTTTGCTAGACTTCAGGGGGAAAAGTATTTGTATATATGTCTGTCTTATCTGGCTACAAAAGAGCTTTCAATGCGAAATCTTTCTAAAGTGTTTGTGGAGGAATGCCTGGGCAGTAACGTTCTTGCATTCTGGTGTACGTCTGTTCCTTTAGGTCTGCTTTTTGTGAATTGTCTTCGTTTCACTGCATTGGAAAGCTCTAGTTGTGTGAAAAGGTCCTGTAACTGAGGGAAATAGAATAGCCTTTCTTTTAGAAAGGATGAAAAAATAAACCATGAAAACCCCTCCAAGAATCGAAGTTTAAGATAACTTTCAAAACTTCAAGCCTGAAGGATGAAGACTTAAATTGTGCAGCATTTAGGGAGTGGAAATTCCAATTTGTGGTCATCTTTTATGTTCTCTTTTCAACCTGAACGTCTTCGTTTTGATCTTTTCCTGCAACTGAAATAAACAACTCTCTTCCTCCCCTTCCTCCTGCTAGATCTCCGTTTCCTTTAAAGTACTTGTGTTAGTTCTTTATCAGAATGAACTGTTAACAAACTTTTATTTAAGAACATTTTTGTACTTGAACGCTTGGCAGAAAAATTCATGGTTGAGAAGCTGTGCTCGGTGTATTCACATGCTCCTCCGTTAACAAAGAAATGTACTGGGAAGTTGTTAAAATGATTTACAGTTAAAAGAGAGAAGGGAGTAGCTCTTTCCTTCCCTAGAAAGCAATAGGACACAAAGTAATGAAGAGTAAGTTATTGGCTTCATGTAGTGTTATGAAGAAAAGCTGACTCCTCTGCTGTTCTGCAAAATAATACTTTATCTGGGCTGACTTTTATAGCTTTCCAGCATTCAGCTCGAGTCGCAGGCAGATGGGCACTGTACTCAGAAATAAGGTCCCAGTCCATGGAGCATATGACTTGTTGCCTTCCCTGTGTTTAGGGGCTGCCATTTCTTCAAACTAGGGCAGGGAAGACATTTGTCTGATATGGGAGAACAGCTTACTGCATGAGGTGTGACACACAGCTTTCCTAAAAGTAGGAAGGGCAATGTGTACTTGACTGAAGTCCAAGCACCTGTAAAGTCAACGTTGGAATTTCACGCTGTGGATCTCTGGGAACTCGACTAACGTTTCAGAGCAATTGGTGAGTTAGTCATAGCACCCTGCAATGACTTCTTGCCTCGCTTTCTGACTAAGCGGAGGAGCTCGTGAAGGCACAGCACGCCAGTGGTGGTGGCACCACGGAGCTCTTGCCGCTGGTGGGTTCTGCAAGCACTACACGAGCAACATTAGGATGCTGCATGTACTATCTTGAGAGCTGGGAGTTCTTGATTATTGCTAGAGACTACTTGGGGGTGTGGTATTTCTGCTTAGTGTCTTCTGTGTGCACTTGGTGTGGTGCAACTGCCTTAACTATGTGCAATGAGATGGATGTAATCTTAAAGAAATCTCTAAGCTAAGTTCAGCCTCATCTCTAAAGGAAAAGAAGTTGTATTGAGTTATGCACAAGTTATACTGTGATCAATATTGCCCCGAATGTAGATGTGCCCAGCCAAAATAAATAATCTCCATAAGGTGGCTTTTGTTTGCAGGCGAAGGGTGGAGGTTTCAATAAGGAAAAAGTGGTTAATTGCTTCATTTTATCTACGTTCATCAGGCAGAACTGGAACAGCTATTCTGCAAAAGCAGAAGTTTTAGATTGAAATAATAAAAAAAAAAAAGATGGTTAAATAACTTGTCAGTGGTTTCCAATAAGTAATCATTAGTATAGGATCTCTCATTAGCAGTGTCGAAGAGGAGGAACCTGTTCTGAGGTATAAATGTGCCAAGAGAGGAAAAAAATCACGTTCAATGACTCTGACCTCTTGAAACTGAGGAAAATTGAAGAAAAACTTTGAAAGCAGGTGGAATTCCTTCACATTTATATTCCTGGAGTGCTAATACACCTAGCACAAGTGAAGGTGGCTACTCCCGGGTGTGCTGGTGAGGCAGGGCTGTCTGCTGGCACGGGGCAGTGGGGCACTCCAGCCTTTTGAACTTCAATTGGGATGGTGAGAGAAACAGGGTATCAATCCGTCCATCTGTCTAGCAGTGCTGGATTCATTACTGGCCTTGAGCTTAAGGACCTGCTGGCAGGTTGCTGAGGTTGTCCTCTGAATACATTTTGCGTAGGAGATACAAAAGTAACCCAAGTGTCACTTATCTCCTAGCTGGAGCTTCTAGTTTTCTCACTTCTGTTTTTAAGAAACTATTGCAGCAACTGGGTTAACTTCTGTAATTGGTGTGGCTTGCTTCTTGCGTTTGAGCAGCAGTTAGTTTTGCTAGCACACAACTCACAAGGTGTAGTTGTTTGTCCTGCTACCAGCTATGCAACTTCTACTCCCAGAGCTCTGTAGCGTTTGAAGCAAGAAATGTGGTTGGACTTTGCTGTTCTCTGAAAGGTGTGTCTAGAACTTTTATTACATATTCATGGACGTTTTGAAATGCAGGAAGTAGAAATGCAATAAAATTACTACTGATCGGTCATTTCCCAAAGAAATCTTTGAGACTGTAACATGTAGTCTTTAGTTGTGTAATTTAATAAAAATAAATTAAACTTCTCTACAGGCACTTAATTAAAACTTTGTCAGCTCTAATAATCTATTTAGATGCAGCAGCTTTTTGGTGTGGTTACTAGGTGGTGTGGCAAGCGCAATGGAAAGATATTCTCATCTGTCCAGCTCAGTTTTTATTTATATACATTTTGTGGTGTTTATACATACAATGGGTATGGCTGCAAACGTGTTAAAATATTTGACCAAAGACCACATAGCCAAATCTGCCTCCTGTGAACGGCTCTGGGCTGTTGGCAGGATAAAGCTCAATAGATGGCATCCCTGGGGGAGAAGAACTCACCTGGAGCCTGGGCAAGGTGAGTTTCTCCCTGTTCCTTGTACCCATGCGCTTGGAGCTCTGCTGGAGGTGCACGTTGACATCCACAAATGGTGAGCACGGACGTTAGAAGATTTCTTGACTCACTGAAATGTGAGGAGGGAGGGATAGTCAGCCTCGGTTTTCAACTTTGAGTTAATCTGCAGCAAATTTAGACCTTTCTCTACAGCTATTGGAACTGATGGTTTCCTGTTGTAGTCTGCACTTTACTCAAGATCTCTGGCTGTCTGACACTGGTGCTGTGTCCTGTTCTTCATTTCTCTTCTCTGACCTTTTGTCTACTGAAAGTGAAAGACTATAGAAGCTACCCCAGGTACTGCAATTTTTTTTTTGAGCCAATGTACAGACCTTCAGACATAAACAGTTACAGTGCCCTTCCAGGCTGCAGGTTGTCTACTTTCCCAAGTAAGCAATAATATGGAATTAAGGTAACTCTTTACAGTTTTGCTGCTATGCAGAGGGTTTGGAATAAAAGGAATGTAATTAATCAGCATTTTTTGATCCTCAAATCCAAGGCATATTATTATCTTCACAAGGAAGAAAAGTGTTTTTTTTTTTTTTTTTTCCTTTTTTCAGATAATGGATAAAATTGTAGTGCAGATATTCAGCTTGCATTGTAAGCGTGCATTAGCCTGTCTAAACAGTACGAGGATAATCATGCCCCCCCTTTTTACAAGCTGTTTGTCTAATCAGAGTGAAATATGAAATCACTAGATACAGAAATAAAGCTAGTCTTCCATCTCACCTGGAAAAAGTCACCTTCTGATTCTAGTAGTAGGGTCTTTTTTCTTTTTTTGGTTATAATTTTGTCTAGTTACATCTGCAGTTTTCTTCAGAAATTCCACCTGAAGGGTTTTTCCTGTCTATAGGTATTATATCCTGTATATAATGGTAGACCCAAGAGAAAATAGTTGTCTGAACTGCAATTAGGCATTTTGGATTCTAAAACAGGAATATCTTGCTCTGCTTTGCAGTGCTGCCTAGAGGATGAGCTGTGCCCAGTTCTTCAAAAGTGTTCTGAGCCTTCTATTAACAAAGTGAAAGCTTGAAAAGCATTCAGCAGCTAACACGGGTCAGTGGATGAGATACAGAGCTCTGAAGAGCCATGGAAGATTTCTTCAAAGGATTTGTTCAAGTCTATTAATACCTGATAAAACTTGAACCTGAACTCCTCTCATGATCCATGTGTTAGTTATATGCTTGGTATTTGTAGATGCAGTTGTGAGGACAGGCTCAGTTTTTTATAGTTAAATAATTTTTATGCTTTGATACGGTGAGATGAGGTGAGATTGAAGTGGACCAACTTTCAAAGAGCTTACCAGATAAAATGTTGTTGATAATTTGAGGTTCATTTCACATGCATCAGTGACTGAACTAGGGCAGTTCCTAGATCTGATCCATGCCAGTCTCTTAAATTCTAATAATCTTGAAATTTTTTTTTTTTTTAAATGTTTCTATTATCCTAGATTAGGTTTGAGTGGAAACGTGTGCAGTGGTTCCTATTACAAGGATGTCCCTTCTACTCTTGCCTCACCCCAGAATGCTGAAATACCTTTCTGTGGAGGACAGGGGATCGCGTGGGGATTTCTGATGGCTTTCATCTGTGTTTTCTCCACAGTGACTTCATTCTGGTTGCTCTGTCTGTTGTGTATATGTTGTAACGCCACAAAGTGGGGAGAGTAATAGACTGGTGTTTTCTGTATTCCTAGACGGCGAGGTAATGGTTGATGATGACTCTCAGCAACTCAGTACGTGGGACTGCAGAGACACTGGCCTTTGGGTCTGACTTTGTCCCAAAATGCCTGTGGCCTTTGTGTGGGATGATTCTTACATCTATAGCTGCAGAGCACTTACCTGTGTCTCCGAAAGGAAGTGCATTAAGTTCAGTTTTTATCTTGCCTCGATATTCATTATAGGTATTTAGGAGTCTTTCAAAGTGGCTGTCCATTTTTAGTTTGCAAATAAATTATTTTCAGGCAGATAGCCACCGTCTAAGCACACGAGCTCTGTCACAGCATGTTATCCTGCTGTGTAAAAATACCTCCTAAAACTACAGTAGAAACAGAACGAAGCAGCAAGTTGAAACATGAAGTAAAACATGCTAACCATTACTCTTTGATATGTTTTTCCTTATGCTTTACAGGAAGGGAAAGCTTTTTTGAATACTTCAGCTTCAGACTTTTGTGATAGCTTCTCCACCTGCCTCTTAGGGCTGAGTGAAAGCCAGAAAGTCAGAAGTGAGTGAGGAAGATAGCGAGGCAAAAGCAAAGGCCACAGCAGAAGCGATTCAGATATGTCACACCACAGGCTGAAGCTGCCTACTACAGAAGGTTTTTGAGTCATTATGAAAAGAGGAAGTGTTAATCATGGCAGTGATTAAACTGTAAATGGGGATAAAGGCCAGAGTCAGAGACTTTGGCTGCAGAAAATTTGGGTTCTGTTGCCATCAACCTGTCAGCCTGTAGCTTGCTCCCTCTTATGCTTTCTACCCCTACCCACCAATCTCCTTCTGTTTTGAGTTTCTGGTTTAGTCTTGGAACATCATAGCTTTAAAAAAGCTAGAAGGGACCACTATGGGTTCTTGGTACTGAACCAAATTGTTGTCTAGACCTTGGTTAGATGACTGGATAGTGAGCAGAGTAAGCCCTGGAAACAAAGGAAAAAGATGGAATACAAGCACTTGGCAACAGTTATTTTATTCTGTGTTGGCATTTGGGTGATTTCTTTTTTTTTAATCCTTCTTCATTAGGTTACATTTTTTGTCTCCGTGGAGGTAGAAAAAGAGCTAACTTTGCAAATTAAAACCAAGATATTCTCAGGACCAGGCTATAGTGCAGTGAGATGAAGTGTTTGAGAGGTTGGACCTACCACTCCTAGCATGTTTTGTCTAGCAATGTGTTGTCGTGTTTCCTTTCCCTGGTGGTTATTTTACCTGGAATTGACTGTTCAGTGGTAGACAAGGGTTTCTAGTATAGCTGAAGACTTACCAAACCCAGAGTCTGGGGTAGTTGCCTTTTGGCTTCAGTTGGTTAAAGGTCCTGTTCCCCCTCCCCAGCTGATGGCTGCAGATGTATTGGTTGTGGGAGTGTCATCTGCGCCTGGCAAACCTGTTGGGGCCACAGACCTGTACAAACAGGTCAACTTCTGGTGGTTGATTTCTACTGAAATGTCTTAAGCCATTACATCTCAAAGCCACCTTTGCTGTCTAGGTGGAACTGTTGATGAGAAAAGGCTGGAGAAGGTAACCTCAGCTGGGTTGGTAGCCGTGTCTTTGTGTGCTACCACTGCCTGTTGTGAAAGTCTCTGTAGCCTGAACTCTGTCAGGGTTGTGCTTTGAATGGCTACCTCTTCTTTGGCTGAAATGAGGCAAAACGTTTCAATTTTCCACCCAAATATAACAATGCAGAAGTGGAAGTCCAGTGGAAATTAAACAAAAAAACTACTTATCTTGTACTGCCTTCTGCTATACGAGCTGTAGAACATATTGTGTTCTGTGACGTTAATTCAAGTAATGTGAATCACTGGCCAACTGTCTCTTATGAAATAATTTGTGAAAGTTTGAGGCTTGAGTCAAATTTTACATGTATTCTTTTCATTAGATATTTATGCAAACATTCAGGAAACATCCTGAGATGAGGCGCATTTCCCATTCAATTTATATGGTCATGTATTATTTTGGTAAACCTTTTCTTTACCCCCAATTTTGATCTAGAAGAATCCTGAACTCCAAAACTATAATTTGACAACCCTTAGAGTGGCAGCCATTAATTGCTGCTAGCAGACCCAATGGTTCTTACGGAGATGTGATTAAGTATATCATAACCTTTTTAAATCACATGGAATCTGAAACTTTCACTTTGGAATAAAAACAAACACTTTCTGTTGCACACAATTTGAAATTGGAAGCATTTCCTTTCTAAGTGTAGTAGTAGCTCCTTAGATGATTTTAAATACTAAACTACTGGTCAAGGAACTGTATCATTAGGCTATTTCAAAATTTGAGTTGATTAAATTGTGGCAAAGGTTGTAAATCTGTGGATGATATTAAAAGCTCTGAGTCGTGGTATTAAAGAATAGCTGTTAATACAAGGATTTGTACTTACGCTTATTGTGTACTAGAACTATGAATGCTAATTCCAAGCTGTCTAATCTTGGCGAGGGGTGGTGATGGTGGGGTGGTTGCTCAACAGCTATTACTAAACAGATGAGCACAGTTTTTACCCTGCCTCCAAACTCTGGTTTCGCAGGTTCTTGGAAAGGTTACTTTGGCTTGCTGCATTCGTCACAAATTCATTTAACGCACAGATTGAAATATGGTTTCAGCTACTTTATGTAGATGAATAAGAGTAGACTTGGAGTAGATAATAAATAAAAGATTGCTTTTATATAACAATCTCAAAGCAGTAGGCCAAGCTAATGGAGTACATGGATGTTAAAGATCATACTGTTTATTTCAACTTGGTAGGTAGAAAATTGACGAGCATCTTTTACCTGTCTCCCATTGACTAGTAAATTATGCCTGCTGTGTTCGATAGCATTCAGTAGTTCTTTAGTCCTGAAGTTCTTTATTTGGGAGACAATGCCTTCCTTTTCTTTTGAAAAGTCTTACTGACTACTTTCTCTCTTTTTCAGGTGCTGGAGTTCTTTGTGGCACTGAACTTGTCCTTGAGTATATTTTGCTCAATGCAACTATTTGAAATGTTTCTACAGAAAAACTAAGTGCAACTGACTGTTTCTACAGACTTGAAAAATCAGAAGAAATAGTTCAAGAAACCTCATTCAGTCACTGAGAGAACCAATGGATACATGTTCAGTGACGTCTGAACACGGACAAAAATGAAAAAGAAATAATCTTTTGCTTGTGGAAAACAAATTTTTTTCCTGGCAGAGGTCTTTTAGCTTAGCAGACTTGCAAGCACATGTTGGAGAACTTTACAAGTGTCCTTATTGTGATCAGTGAACATCCCCCAAAGAACTGAAACCTTACATTAAAACACGTAATAGGGAACAGAACGTAGGAAACATGCCAACTCAGCCTCTCTTGGCATACATGGATGGACCGGATGGAATAGCCAGTACCGTTGGTGCACAGATGGAGAATAATGATGCCTCAATGACAATAAAAGGAACAAATACCATTTCTTACAAAAGCTTGCAAGAAAAGTTTCTCATGCAAGCTGAGGGATGTATGCCTCTGGACTGCATGTTTTGTGATGAGACTTTTAAACATCCTGAAGAACTTGGTAAGCATGTTTTAACTCAACATAGGCCCACTCTTTGTGAACCAGCTGTCCTGCGTGTCGAAGCAGAGTACCTTAGTCCTCTAGATAAATGTCAAGTAAGAACAAATTTGCCTTCTCCAAACAATGAAAAAGACAGTGAAGAACTTAGTTGTGAAGTTTGTGGACAAACATTTGATGAGGCTTTTGATGTTGAGGCACACATGAAAAAGCATAAAGATTCCTTCACATATTGGTGTAACGTATGTGGAAGAAGATTTAAAGAGCCGTGGTTCCTCAAAAATCACATGAGAACTCATACTGGAAAGCCAGGTTCTAGAAACAAGCTCCAACAAGGTTCTGAAAGCCCCATAACAATAAATGAGGTGGTGCAGGAGCATGTAACTGAAAATGTAACATCACCTTACAAAATTTGTATGGTTTGTGGCTTCCTATTTCTCAATAAAGAGACTCTAATTGAGCACAGTAAAGTGCACACCAAAGAATCAGTACCCAATGGTGAAAGTCCTCAAGTGACTGGTGAATCTAATCCAGAAGAAACAACTCAAAGAGAAGAATTTTTGCGATTCTTGAATTTGAGACCAAACTTGGTTTCAGAAAATGACAAATCACAAAAACCTGTGAAATGGATAGCTGAACTAGATCCATTCAATACATATCAAGCATGGCAGCTGGCTACCAAAGGTAAAGTTGCAGTTGGGCATGGCCAAATTAAAGAACCTGGGCAAGAAGGAAGTACAGATAATGACGATTCCTCTTCTGATAAAGAAGAACTTGGTGAAATATGGAATGCAAGTAAAGGTAGCCAGACTGAAAATACAGGGAAGTCAAAAGTAAATAAAAACAGCAGTTATACAGGGAATAGTAACTTATCCCAAGACAAATTGAAACATCCCAGTGGTGAAGTGCCTTCTATGGAGATGGATTCTAAATTATCCCAGAACAAAGAGAAACCGACACACTGTTCAGAGTGTGGTAAAGCCTTCAGAACATACCACCAGCTAGTCCTTCATTCCAGAGTGCATAAGAGAGACAGGCGGACTGATGGAGAGACTTCAGCTGCTTCGAGGACGTGCTGTAATGATATAATGGCAAGTCTGGATGAAAATGGAGCAACAGAGCGAATGGAAGGAGGGTCTGAAGATGGGTCTGAAGATGGCCTTCCTGAAACACTTAATCTAGGTGAGCAGCATTTTTGAGACATGAGATTGAACTAGCTGTTGCTATACAGTTCAGGAGCTGTTTAAAGCCAAAAATGGATCTTGTCTCTTAGATAAATTTTTCAAAACTTGCCCTGAGATATAAAACGCTATGGTGGGAGAAGGGGAAAAGAGGAAAGAGAAGGAAACAATTGTCCCAACAGCAATGTTTTCAGACCTTTGAAGCTGTGTTGGGCCTTCTTGCAGTTATGATTTGGGTTTCTTGAATAATTGAAATACTTATAACAATAATCTGTCTAGAAAAAGTCTGCCTTGTGTCTCCGCCCCTCCCCAATCTGTAAGATTCATAGTTTTACTGAATATTTTTCAGTACTGAATATATCAGTTAAATTCTTGTCCAGCACATGATTTTACAAGTAATATTTCTGAAGTCATTGCATTTTTCACACTTTATTCTGCATCTTGTAAGAAAGGGCAGAAAAATGTCCAGTGCTCAAGATTAGCAGCTGTTGGGATCCTGAGAAGTGAAGAATAATTCAAAACTTTTTTCTATCCATCTGCAGGTTGCATGCTTATTTTGAAGGGTGTGTAACTTGAAAGGCTAAATGCAGAACAACTTTAAATTAGTTGTGTAAGGGCATGCATATAGGTTATTAATATGTGGACACTATATGTAAGAGGAATATATTTAACTATTCTTCCTTGAAGGATTGCTAGCAGTTCTCTCTGACAGAATAGATGGACTCAATCTATGTTACTCAGGACTAATTTTGAATCTCACTGTCTCTGGAAAAATGTGATACTGATGCTAAATGATTCCTTAATTGAAAAAGCTTGCATGTCTGGGGACAAAATGAAGTAACAAAAAGACATGTAGCTAATCTAGCACTCTTGTGTGTGACACGCTTTGAGTCTGCCTTTAAAGAACAGACACTTGCATAATCTCAAGAAAAGACATAACGTACAGAATGTCCTGGCACGCACGACCGAGTTTTCCGTTTCTGGTAATGTGCAGCCCTTTATTTTGCCTCCAGTAATAAAGGAATAAAATCATTACCTAATGTTAGCTTGCTTGTTTTGTTTCTTGGTCTTGTCCAAAACGACAACAGCTCTCATTGTGCGATGCTGAGTCATGCTTATTGAGACATTATCTGTTTGTTTAAAACAGCTATGGCTCTTCTTAGCCAGAGTTTAGCCATGCTTAGCATTTCCAGTATGGAAGCTTTCCAACACACAGGAACTGTAGAGAACCATTTTAAGCTGTCTGTCATGGCTTTTAACATCTTAGTCAAGGAAAATGTTTCCTTCTTTCTATTCTCGCTGTAGCGTTCTAGTTAGCTTTGACTTGGGTATTTTACTTAAGTTGTCTTGATGTCTTTACAATTCAACCTGCCAAAGAAATCATGTTGATTTGACTGGTGCCTTGTGTGGAAGTTTTCTCCACTTTCTTCTTAGACATTATGCTGTACTTGCCGCCCTCCAGTGGTAATTACTGCTGCTTACACTTGAGCGAAAATATTTTTTTATCTGTGAATTTGTTCCTTGAAAACGTGCCTCACAGAACTAGCAACCCAGGCACTTTGTTTGTTGAAGCTTAAGCATTCATGCTTCTAGTGAAAGATTGCTTATCAAAGCTAAGGTGGCGGTTAAACAGGCAAGCAGTCCATTGATTAGCACTGAATTTTATTATAACAAAAAAAAGAATCAGTCTTTCTCCCCACCTTCCTTCTGCAGAACAAGTCCCTGTGTTGTGTCAGGGTGCTCAGAGCAGGTTTGCAGTCCAGATGATGCACTGATTGAAGCACTTCCCTTAAGATAAGAATACAGCTTATAATCTCCATGAAGTTTTGACATAGGCCATTCTCTGCTGTAGATCATTAAAGATAATTGGATGTTTTTTCTTCTTCAAGGCCTAGTTTTACATCTTGTTTGTTCTCTGGGGCTTCTTCATTTCAGTCACTAACCGCAGTGTTACTTGACACAGTTGGAAACCTACTTAACTATTTGGCTTTCTGATCAAGTGTGCATCAGTGCTGAGCCAAAGATGTTCACAGGCTGTAGGAGCTGACAATGTTTCATCATGTTGTGCTTTTTCCTTAATAAAGACAGTTAAGATAGTTGTTTATAGTTTTGAAAGGGGCTACAGGCTTGTATTTGCTCTTCATAATATAGCTATATTTTCTCCCAAAGATAAAAATGAAGATGGTTTGGAAAGAGCAAAAGTTAAAAACCTTGGAGCCTCCAGAGAATGCAGCTATTGTGGAAAGTATTTTCGCTCAAATTATTACCTCAATATTCATCTCAGAACTCATACAGGTAAATGGGCTTCAGCTTTGTGGGAGGGGAAGAAAGTCTGCTGAATCCAATAGGACAGAATATTTGGTTTTGCTTAAGAAAAACATGTTACCTTCACAATTTCTGGTGTTTAAAAAGTTTTATCTAATGCTGAGAAAGTTCCGATTATAATTTCTTAATTCATTATTTACCTAAATGTAAACCTTTTTGAATAAGGCTAATTATATTATACTCTGAACAACACGTATTGTGTTTTAAAATTTAGAATTCTTTCTGTTTTGGCAGTCTAGCAAAAAGATTTTTTTAGACAAACAAAAAAAACACCTCTACCTTCCAAGTATTAAGTTGGTTTTCTGTTAGTTGCTACTACCTGAGGAAAAAATTGTCTATTCCTCAGTTTGCTTGGCTAAGGAAAAGTTAAATTCTTCCAACTTCTGTTAATACATGCCCATGTTTCTTTTGAAACAGCCCTATTTATAGAAGAACTGTAACGTTTGTGTTGTTGAATAGCATGCTTGTGGTATGATCAAGGGCTACAAATTGTTGGAGTTGACCCACAGCTGTACTTCGTGCTTATCTCTGCCAAACATATTGTCAGCTACCATCTCCATACATAGGGAACATATGGAAAATATCTTCATCAGAACCAGAAGATGTCACTGTAGTTAGCAAAAGTAGTGAGATGTAGTAGTTTAAATGACTTAGTTTGAGATCTAAGTTTATGTGAAAGGTGAAAGAAAAAGTTATTTTACTGTTGTAAGCTATAGACTATTCCCTTGTCTTTAATTGTATTCAAGATTTTAAATCAATTTGCATCCAACTGATTTACTGATAAAACTGTGTTTCAGGTGAAAAACCATACAAATGTGAATTCTGTGAGTATGCAGCAGCACAGAAAACTTCACTGAGGTATCATTTAGAGAGGCATCACAAAGACAAGCAAGCTGATAGTGCAGCAGACGTGAAAGGTGACAGCAAAGTTTCATTGCAGAGTCAGGAGACGGAGCTCTTGCTGGCTGCTGATGGTGCTCAAGAAACCAAAAATTTGAAGAGGCTTTTTGATGGTGCCAAAGATGCTGAGGGCTGCCCACCTGCAAAGCAGCAAAAGGAAATTCTGTCCTTGAATAACGCAATAGGCAGCACAGTCCTTATAAGAATGAAAAACGATTCTAGGGAATTGAACAAACGTTCAATTTGTAACAATTTGAATCAAATGCATGAGAGTATGTCTGCTCCTTACTTGGAAAAACTAAAGACTGAGAAGGAGACAAAGGAAGTTCAGCCCCATGCTCCACATAAGAGAGAGAGAGAGGCTTCTGTGGAATCGGAGGGAGATGATGTCCAGTATGTTTGTGCTTTTAAGGATGGAAAAAATGCGAGTGATGCGCGAGAGTGCCCTGAAAACTACAAACACAAACTTATGGCGGACTCTCAAGAAATGCCCTTGAACTTATCTGTTGGGACTTCACAAGAATGTTCAGTGGTTTCAACTGCTAGAGGCCTGCTAGCACCCAGCACCTGCCCGTTTTGTACTTACAGAACATTCTACCCAGAAGTCCTAATGATGCACCAGAGGCTGATGCACAAGTACAATCCTGACACCGTTAACAAAAACGGATATAGAAACAAGACTCTAGCTAAAGCCAGACGCACTGGATGCCCTCCAGCTCTACTTGGTAAAGATGTGCTTCCTTTGTCCTTTAATCCTAATAAAAGTAAGGCTTCCCCATCTACACAGCAAAAACCCCTGCAAACAGGGAAATCTAAGCAATGCCACCCTCCACAGAACAAAGTTCCTCTCTTTGCCGTGACTGACTCAAGCAGCACAGCCCCAAGTAACCTCAAGTTTCACAAACAGCCAAGTAATGTTGGAGCTCAGGCAAATAACTATAGACAACCTCAGCAAGAAATGCACTCCAGTTCCAGTATCTCTCCAGTATTGGACAGAGTAAAAAGAGCTGAATCTAAAGTAAAAGCTCTAAATGTGGCAGTGTCTCAATCTGGTGTAGTGAGCAGCAGCATGAATGGGGTTCTTGACTCTCACCTAAACGAATCTGCCTGGCCTTGTCATCGAGGAAGAGACTATCTTTGTAGTAAATCTGTGGGCAATGTAAATCTAGAGTATGGTGAAACATCTTCTAAAAGAATGAAACATAGTGTGTTAGTTATTGAACAAGCTGACTGTGCAGTGGCTAATTACAGAAGATACGAAACAAGCAGATTTCGTGTTGCAAACAGATATGCAAATCTGCTACCTCAGGAATGTTCTCGCACCAAACCTGCATCCTCTGTTTTGCCAACCAAACAAGGGCTTCTGAATTCGGATGACGTTGACTCTCCTAATGTATTGACTGTTCTCAAACCCTATGAGCCATATAGCTCTGGATCACTTTACAGTTCTTGTGGATCTAGTAATGGCCAAGTAACCAGCTCTACAATAGAAGGTATCGTATCTCCTTCCTACTTAGTGTCTTATAACATTATAAAGGAAGGTGAATGAAATAAAAAACAAATGCATAGTGATAATTGAAACAATTGAGAAAATAAAGCTATTTTTAGTATTTCATCAAGTCTGGTTAAAGCTTGAATTTTAAATGTAAAATCCAGGTTCAGCAGGCTCCTGTCATGGGGAATAAGGCATGTAAGTTCTGAATTTTAAAGAGGGGTTTAAAGTTCCTCAAGTTCTGCCCTCCTCCCCATGGGTTTCTGATGTCAAACATGTATTGTTTGCTCATCAGAGCCCTCCAGACATGTTGACTAATTCAGGAAATGGAATGGGCCTTTCTGCTTAATTTACAAGAAATCTTGGACAATCTGGAATATTAATAGAAGCTTTAAAAAATTAACAACCCCCCCCACCCCCCCCCCCCCAAAAAAAAATAATCTCATAGACAATTGTTCTCTTCCATTGCAAAAACCAATGTATTAAAAATCACCAACTGTAATGTAAATCTTAAAACTGTATCATTCAGAGGATTTTTATAATGTCTAGGTTTTAGTTGGAACAGAGTGCTTCGTTAAATCGAGACAACATATTTCTGCTATTCTAATTATGGTGTCTCATTGCACTAAGAAGTAAGGCTTTACTGGGGAAAATGCTTAATCTAGCAGAGATAAATGCTTTGATGTATTTGGAAAACTAGTAATTTTGAGATTTTTTTTGTGTTTTGTTAGCACTTGCAAAACTTAGCAGGAGGCCAAGATTAAAAGGTGCTAGGTGATATTTAAGCAGTTGTCTTACTATTTGTAGAATATATTTATGACTTTTAGCTGAGGCTGGTATGTATTTAGCCTTAAATATAGGACTTTCAATTTTGAAATGAAGATCCTATTATAGAAGTGAATAGTGCGTGTGTGCACTCTGTAGTCTGAAGGTATCTGCTGAGTATTCCAACTCTCTGAATACTCCCATCCTCTAGAAGAGGATTACTCTTCTGAGGTAGTCCGGGTTCGTAACAAGCAGGGTTATGTTACCCTAGGTCAGAGCAAACTGCAAAGCATTATGTGCATTTAGTTAAGTGGCAAAAAAAAATCTGTTTGGTCTGTTCTGTTTGTGTGTATTAGAGTTGTGGGCTTGCTAGTAGATTAGGGAAAGATAAAGTAAAGTGTTATAGCGCTGCTTCCAGCCTAGATATGGGAAGGATAAAGGAACAGCTAGCATCTCCGCTGACGCATTGCACAGCCACTTCAGCAGGGTTAATTCCTGGTTTTGTGAAGTGCTGTCTGTGTGCAATGAATTGCACAGAGGAAAGTGGAATGGGCACTGCTACACACAAAAAGCAGAAGGACAGACGCAGGGAGAAGTGCTACTGCCTCTTGGTTCCTAGTGATCTGAGAGAATTAAATACTTTTTTTTTCCTAACTGTCTTTTCTGTGCACAGAAGTCATTCATGCTGTTGTGGAATTTATAGTGCTTTGCAAGGCTTTTTATTAATGGTTAATTGCAGCTAAGAACATTCAGGCTTTTTAGGGAATCTCATGATATTGTATAAACCCCTGTCAATTTTTGTGGAAACATGAGGGGAAAAATACTTTTGTAGCTTCAACCACTTTGGGAAGTCTGTACCCCAAGGACTAGCTGGTGGGCTAGTGTCTTGCCCCCCTGCTGCATTACTGTACTTCTGGACTAGACAAGCTCTCTTCTGCCAGTATTCTTAGTGAAGCCAGCCTGTGGAAGTGGCAGTTGATGCAATACTATTTATAAACAGTGACTTCATTGGAATTCACCTTGTTCTTCTTTTTGAAAGCTCCACCTGTCTACCAGAAAAATCTGTGGTAGGCTTTTCTTCCTCTTCTGTAGTACGAGCCTGGAGTCAGTAGCTCACAGTCAAGAACTTTTTACTGTTTTTTGCTATGTAAAGTTCTCAGAACTCTGGCTACAACTGATGTGACAGAATCATTGTTATAGAAATAATGATTTCATTGTTCATTGCCTAATGCCATCTCAGGGCAAGAGGAGCTACTTTTTATGGCTGTTACTTACCTTGGAAAGACTTGTGAAACAAGACCCCTTCAGTGGATTTTCTTAGCAAGTTCAATAAAAGCCTTGTGCAATAAAATGTAGGCTTTTAAGGCTAATTTCCCGGCTTTCCAACCATTCTGCCCAGAAGTACACAAATGAAACCAAACCTTGATGTTTTTGAGAAGGTTATGGGTAGCAGACAAGTAAACTTCTCGGTATTAGAGTTCTAACATGGGTGGAGACAGTAAAGATGAAAGTTTCTGCACATTCTTTTTTGGTTCAAAAAAAAAAAAAAAAGCTGAAGTACCCCTGTTTTTTCAGAGTTGCAACCCCACAGAGGTGCTTTGTGAGATGTCATATGCAAAGTACTGCAGGTGTAGGCCCGCAGGTTTCTGTAGTCTTTTTATTCAGCCCTGGTGATATTATAAAAACATGTCCAAAACCTTTCTTTAAGGGTCCGTGTGCCTTGTGGCAATGTTATTTAGGTCCTATGAACATGTTATATTGCATGTTTAATGCTGGATCAAGTTGTCATGAGAATATGTTCCACTTGGCAAACTTGATTAAAGCATGATGCCTTCCATTACTGCTTGTAAGCTGTGCCACTCTGTGTTGCCCTGAAGAGACAGAAACGATCTGAAACCGCTCAGTTTGTATTATTTTCAAATTACTTGCCTTTGCAATGGTAACATGCTATCAAGGATAACCTGTTGGCTGATTGATCTGGCAGAAGCTGCAAATTAAAGACAATTGCTCACGACACACTCCAATGGCTTTGTAGATTCTGTTGAAATATTAATTTAAATTTGCCATTTTAATTTAATTAAAGCTTGCTAGTTTTTTTCAATGCTGCATTTAAAGCTTTCATGGAATATGGATGGCAGTTGGGCTTTTTGTATCCTGTGGGAGTAATGATTCTTGGCTTTTTTTCCTTTATTTTATGAAGTGATTTTTGACTGCTTGCTTAAGCTAATAAGACTTGATATGGAACAGGCATTGATTTCACATATATAAATCTGAATTAATGGTCTCAGATAAATATAAAATTACCTGTATACTAGACTGAAAATTACTTAAAGTTCTTGATGTACATGGTTATTTAAAGTGTTACAAATTCCACGTAATCTATGAAGGTAGTAATGTAGCACACTTGTTTTTCATTTCAAATACACATTTAAGAATTTGATTTTCAAACAAATACAGGAAATGGACATGTAGGCATCATGCTATAGAAGGTATTGCAGCACTTAAACCTTCTTAAAGTCAAGTCTACTGTATGATGAGTTAAGCAAAGATATTTCTTTCTTGCAAGTAAAATAAGCAAAACCTAGCATGATGGACATTGCGTGCATACAGCTTAAAACCTAGTTTTTACGTTTACATTTTTCTCCTCGTCTTAATCCTGCATATTGCGTTTCCTATAACCTTTTAATAGGACTAGGAGTAGCTATTGTCTTGGGCCATGCTCATGAGTTGTATTTTGGTAGCTTGTGGTGTTTTGGGATTCTGGATGTTGACATAGACCTGCTCACAACTGAATGTCTGACTAATTAGATTAGCAGGAAATAAATTAACTCCTCTAAATTTATTTTTGTCAGGAAAGAGATCAGTGTCATACCAACACTTATCTAGCAGCGTGCTACAAAAACGAAGTTATGAAAGTTTCATTGGCAATGCACGCTTTCGACCAAGTGACAAGAAGACTTGATCATTTGCTTCAAGAAACGGTAAACAAACCTTTTGAACTAATTGTTACTTAAATATTGCATTATGTACTCATAACATCAAACGTTGCTGCACAGTGTGATGAGAGGTTATGAAAGTATGAACCAGAACAGCTGAAAATACAAACTCCTCTTAGGAAGTGAACCAAATACTCATAGAGCATGTTATTTCAAATATTAGCAGTAGCTTACTTTGCATAAAAATGTATACATGCTCCTTTCGTAAAAGAAATGGAAGTCCTAACAATAGATAAATATTTTAATTAGATACAGTATTAGTGGGAACTGTTCAATGAGATGGCCTTCCCCTTGAGTCAGTGTATGCGGGCGGGGGAACAACATGCAGAGAACTGGAAGTGAGGAAGTGCCTGTTATCACAGTTCATGAATCCTATTAGTCCCTGAGAGGTTATCTTGGTTAGTCCTTCCTGAAGATGTCTACATTACTCATTTCACAACTTCTGAAGACTGTGAGGATTGCCTCAGACAAGACTCTTGGATTATTTCATAGAAGAGTAAGGGTTTCCTGATAGCTAGCTCCTTGACAGTTTATCTTTGTGTACTGGAGCAGTTGTTCCAAATAGCTTTTCTTTTGTTTGGCTGAGGGATGGGTGTAGCCTCTAAGGGAAACAGGTCAAGTGAGAAGAATTAGCTTGGTATTCTGAATTCCCGTGCTTCATCTCTGCAGTATGTAGCTATATCTCAGAACTTCACAATTCCATTGTGTTCACAACATTCTTAGCTGCTAAGGAGATAAGCACTCTATAAGACTATAAATAAATGTGTATGCTGCTTCTATACTGAAGCTACAGATCATTTTCCTCATTCAAATTTAAGCAGATACCTCTTGAGTGCTACAGCACCTGGACCAGCATGCAGGCTTTTGTAGAAAGATTTTCACGTATCTGGGGAGCAGAGCTGTCTGACCTTCAGCCGACAGCTTTTAAAACACTTTGCTTTAGTTCTTGATAGTCTTCTAATCTTACTGCTTTTATTGTCCCCTACTAAACATATTTTTGCTTAGTTCTGCTTTTAAGCTAACTCAATTTCCTGCCTGTATTTCTACTTGGGGCCTGAGTGTCTTCAAAAGTAGACTTGATTGCCAGCTTTTATTTGTTATGAAATAGATTCAGATTGTATATGGCAATAGTAATTTCAACATACACTTATGCAAGGGTGCAGATTAAATTCTTTGTTTTAAAAATGCATCCTCCTGAAAAAAGTGTTACGGTATTTTATAGTTTTATACAAAAAACACAAACACCAACGTTATTTTTTTTGATTTGTTCTAGGTCTTAAGGACACAAGTGCATGTTCTATGGAATTATATCTGCAGTTCATCCCTTGAGGAAAATGAATGGTGAAAGCTACTGAACTAAGCTGTGATTGTACTGTATATAAAAACACTACAGTTTTATAATATTGGTTCTGTTAACATTTTGTACCAAATAGCCATAAAAAGTAGTCTAAACAATTGGGTTATGAAGGTGTGTGGAGAATGTATATCTTGACATTGACTTTGAGTATTTTTCATTAGAATTAATTGACCAAATATTAGGTAGGAATTATATTTTTACATACTTGAGCGCTGCTGAAAAGAGTTTCTTTGAAAGAATATATAATCCTTGCACCTCAGGTAAACTGTAAATACTGAAGTTGAAATCCTGTTTGCTTAATGCTCCTTTTTCATAAAGGTGAAAGTTTCTCAAATGTTTTTTTTTTTTTTTTTTTCTGTTGAACTATGTTAGTTTCTTGAAACAACTTCCAAATAAACTGTCTAAAACTGTCCAGTTTATAAATGTTGTGAACATCAAAGCAACGGTGCTGATGTTAAGCTGATCTGCCTTGTATATGTTAGGACCATAATGTGTTGGAGGGATCTGCTTTCCTGGAGCTGTTTTCAGCATGTTTTTAGAGGCGTGGATGAGGCAATACTTGACATTTGAATTTGTCAGTGTGGTGTTCCTGAAATACGGTTGGATTCCTGTTTTGGCATTGGTTGCTGTTCTTCAGAGAAGTTTTTTTAGTGAACATCTCTAGCAACGTACAAACTTTTACAGCAGAAAATACCTAGGACTTGCATGAGAAACGATACTAATCTAAATGTTTCAGATGTTTAGTTTTCTACTAAACTCCATACAGTTACATTTAGAGGAAAACTACTTTGCACCTTTGTCCAAACTATCAAGTCACAAACAGGCTTACAATATGAATATGGGATCTACAGACTTCAAAAAAGGGATGTGGCTATGGTGTAGCCTGCTTGACTGTGCTTGGAAGCTTCTTGATGTCTGTTTTTAGCATCTACTGGGTGTTTAAAATGAGTAAGGAATAACCTGTTAATAGGAGAATATCTCCTTTTATATTTTTTTGTGAAGACAACAAGAGTTTTTTCTAATGCGCATGCAGTTTTAACTTTTCCTAAAGGGAAGATGGCCAGTTTCCAGCCAGTAAAGCAGAACTGTGTAATTTGACATGCGTTCCTAGTTGCTTCTCATAAAGCCTGTAGTTAAGAGTTGATTTCTTCTGTACCTGGCTTTGACTTCCATATATTTGAGTAAAACAAACAAAAAAAAATTTGCACTCTTCTTTTTACTCTCTTCCCTCAAACAGCAAATATAAACTAGCAAAACCTAGAAACTCTTGTTTTTTCATTATGCAACTTGAGATGTTCCAGTTGTATGTCTTAGTTCCTGAATATGGGACCTGATTTTAATGTCTCTGTAAACTGGCGATGTAATGAAGTGCTGTGTATCAGGAAATTGTACACTATTTACCTTCTTTCCTGTTCATAAGCTGAGCCATATGTACATAATCTAGATTTGTTTTCCTAGTTTTGCACTTTTATAGCCTATTTTTTGAAGATGGATTCACTTGGAAAATGGTTAATCTATTTTTTTGCGTGATCTTTCAATGAGTCTTATAGAATGCATGCTGTAACTATCATCTATGTACCTTATGGGGTTCTGTGATTAAAACATGTACAGGACTGTATTAAGATGTGTAAGCAAACAGACCTAAGATGTGTTTTTAATCTTCCTTCATGCCGGTACAGTTTCCCTCAAGGCTTTTTAGTAGATATCTTGGGGGTTGAATGGAAAAATGGACATGAAGACTCTATTTCATGGCAGCCCAGTCCTGTACTTCAGAATACACTTTGCCCATCAGTATTAACTATTGGGATACTACTGGTTTTGTATGTTTCTTTGGAGATAACAGTGCATATATAGAGGTACAAATTGTTGATTTTTCTTTTTGTTTTTGTATTTATTTCATTCCATTTTGTTTTATTTTAATTGTTGAAACCAGAAGTTGTCAAGCAGTAGGCACACATTACTCATTTAATTTATGATGTATTTCACTTTAGTTGAGTATATTATTACATGTGGATGTAAATATAGACCTGGTGTTTTGCAAAACTGGTTTCTGTGTCTTGTTTTCAAAGATTAAAATTAGTTGGATGGAATTTCATATTCTCTTGACCTTTCATCATACTCAGACCCCTGTGGGAGGAGATGAAGGATCTGCCAATAACCAAACCCAAATTCATGTCCTATTCAGTTGCTCTCATGAAAATACTGAGTCACTTCCCAGGAAATCTGGCTGAGGCTTGGAGGACAACTCTAAAGAAGAAACCTTTTGTTTCTTCCTCTTCAGTTTTCTTCCTTTAAGAAAAACAGAGTTCTTGTATACGTACATTGTGGTAATAAGAAAGAGTAGGGCATGGATTTTTTTAAAAAATTATTTTTGAAGCTTCAGAATTTGTAAGGGCTTTTTGGGGAAAAAAAATAAATCTAGATCTGATGTGTTCTTGGAGCTTGACTGACTGGCATTGCCTTTGATAGTATCTGAAAACCAGATTAAGAGCTTGGGGAAGACAGTTGGAAAAGACTTGTCAAAGGCAACTCACCCTCAAGAGAAGAGAGCTCCTCAGATGATATCCTCATTATAAATTAACTTCATTTAAGGGCACATAGATGTGACCAGTGCCTCAGTGGCATCCCAGATTAAGCTTTTGATTATTGTGCTGGGCTGGTACTGGTGGCTGTGATTAAAGTTTGTGGAAGTAGGCTAGGCTGCTTTGACTAAAGAAAAGGCAGTGCTGGTGGGGAGAACAGAAACTTCAAAGTGGAAGCCTAACAAAATGAAGTGATATGTAGATATATGTTGATCTGTCACTTGCTTTGGGACTAGTGAGTCCTTACAGTGCCTGTGGTGTACAAATGGGTCTTGGAGTCTTGCTGCTGGGGACGTTCATCTAGGCTTGGGGTAACATTGCTACTGCTAAATTCCTGTGCAGTGCTGAATGACGGTGCGGTAGAGGGGGGTGTAAAACAGACGTGAGCTACGCAAGTCATCTTTAATGTTAACCATAGCTATCATTTGGGGGATATCCTTGGGGGGTGGCTTAAAAAAAAAAAAAAAAAAAAGAGCCAGTGAATGAATCTAGGGTGCATCTTCATTGCTGGTGTTGATTAAAGCTGTTCTAGTTGAGGGATTAGTGTGATGTACTCCTGACTAGTCTGCTGTCATTCCTATACTCCTGGTGCCAACGAAGCCCTGTGGTAACTGGTTTGCCTGATAACCTGATGAGTGCCGTTTGTTTCTTCTGAGTGGGGCCTTACTTGAGGACTTAAAAGTGCTACCTAAAATGCTGGAATGTATAACTACTAAAGTGTTTCTCTACAGCAATAACTGTTCAGATCACTTGGGTGGTAACATTAAATATAAATGTTTGAGGCAGCTTCTATACTTTTAATGAGTTATGCTGAAGGCACATTCAGGTGACCATGTCTTGCAACTTGCAAGCAGCAGCGTTAATTTTCTCATACTAGGAAGTTCTAGTGTTAAATCACCAAACAGTTTCATGTTCCCCTTTTTAGTAAAAGAGGAAAATATGAAAGTGCATTACTGAGCAGATTTCTCTGTTCATTTGCACACACTTAAGAAAAGTGCATTTAATTAGGATTAGCGAGTCTCTAAATTGCAGATGGTTCTCAGGGGAAAAAATAGTTATGAGTGCATTCATGACATTAAAATCAGTACATTTAATTCAATTTCATCTTAATATTAATTCATAACATCTGAAGTAGTAGTTCCTACAGAAGATGTTCATGTGATTTAGGATTAGTACAGAAAACGAGATCTAGCATTTCCAAACATGCAACAGCATGATTACCATGTGTAATTATACAGATTGAGTAACTACATGCTAATTACAAGAGTGCCCATTTCGACTTGCACTGTTATCTGTGACAAGGGTCTGTTATGTGAAATGCAATTTTATTTAGTCTGGAGTTTATTACTAATAGATAATCCACGTCCAGGACTGGGTCACGTGTAAAACACTGCAAAACTCAGGGGTTAACAGGAGCTGTTGGTGCATAACTCCAGAGTGGGCTGTCTGCTGCGCTAAGCATGGTATTACAACACAAGTTTTTTTTGTCTTAAAGTTTAACACTTTTTAGACTGACACATTGGTCTTTGGTTTGACCAGACTTGAAAGTACAGCATCACTTTCTTTCAAGAGTTAAACGTAAGCGTGTGGTATCTTCCTGGATTAACCGTTCTTAATTTTATTTCTCTACTTGAGATGGGATGAGCTGTATCTGCTTTGGGCAGATGCAGAAGCATTATATTCCTTCTGTATATGTAAATATGAAAGCAAAGTAACGTGCTTAGGTCTGGACCAAGCTGGATTCCGTGGACTTTAGAAACTCTGGATTTAGATAGCACTGCTCCCTGAGATTTCCTCCCTCTGTTTCCACTGAGGTTATCTGTAGGTCCCTATGTGCAATACCATAGCTATCACCCTCCTGGCTTAGCAGGGCTCTGCAGCCCCTAGAAGTTCTCACAACAGGGTTAAAAGCAGCAAAGCAAGGGTCTACGTGGTGCTGTCTGCCCAGCAAAAGGCTGGGCATTCCTCAGCATGCATGGGCATGTGAAGGGTGAGGTTTTGCTACATGGAGCAGGTTTTGACTAAGATATACCATGGTCTTGGCTTCTCTGTGTTGGCAGAGGGGAATATTCTTCACAGTGCTTCACTCTTGAGGATCTCCAGCTCTCTGATGTCTCGTTAGGGGTCCATGGAAATGAGTTAACTCCTTGCTCTTCTCTCAGGGAGTGCACTGTGGGTTTCTCTCCCTGTCTCGCTAGAGTGACAATGCGACAGCTTTCAGCAGCATTTTAAGCAAGAGAGAGTGTGATGCGTGAAAGGGAATCAGGCTCTTTGAGAGAGTTTAGCGAGTGTTTGAGCATTAGATGGCAGTGTTGGCAAGGAGGAGCGCTGGGAGCAGCTAACCAGGAGAGCTCGGGCACCAGCCAGCAGCTAGCTGCGTGGGGAGGGCTCTGCATCTAGGGCCAAGTTGACTTCAGATTCCTAAATTAATTAGCAAGTGCGTAAAAGTAGATACAAATAAAATAAGTAGAGCTGCCTCCAAACACACCATACGTGCAAAAAGACGTTGACCTATTTAAATAATTTATGTAGCAGAAATTGTAGGATAACCAGAAAACTTCACCGACAAGTGAGAAGAACCCAAGGAAATCTGTGGATATATAAATGTTGTCTCTGATTTTGTCTTCTCACCCTATCAATATTTACCAAAATGTGTTGCTACAGAGCAGATTTGGTGTGCAGTTTAGCTGTTGGCTACCCCTATATTTGGTTTTATGATTAATTAAATGATGTATTTTATGATGTGTTACACATTACTATGAGAACTATTTGTCTGAATCTTTAATACACAACTTCTCATGAGCAAATCTGGGCTAATAATTGTGCAATACTTTGGCATTTCAAACTGATTTTGCACGTATGAAATGTTTTCATTCACCCTCAATGAATGTCATGACCTAATGCAATTACTGATTTTTCATCCATTGAATAATCACTTGCAAAGTGCCTCTCTTTGATTTTACCTCCCTCACCTTTGGTGTAGGTATCAGAACAAGTTGGAAGTAGTGGACAGGAGGAGCCCGCGTTACCTACGTGAGCTGGGAGAGCAACAGACTCCTTGGTTTTCTGATAGCTTCTTGATTTTCCTGGAAAATCAGGAGAATTTTGATTTAGAGTAAATGCATCCTGCCTTCAAATTGTAAAAAACAGTTTCATTTTGTCGTGAAATATGTCACTTCAGTTCAGAATTCTTCTGAATTTTTAATATAGATGTGTATATATATAGTCTCAAAAAGCTAATTAAAAGCATTGCTAAATAAAGTAATTTTTCCAGTGTCAAAACTGAGCTCAATTTTTTTTTTTTTTCCAGGAACATAGAAGGTCAGAACAATTGAATGAAATTAGAATTAATTCAGAATTACATTTTCACCAATGTTGCATTTTTTCCTCTTGTGTTTTTTCCACAACTGCTCACCAAAACCTCTGGAAAGTGCCAAGCTTTTCAGCCAGCAGATTAAGTTATTTTGTACATCTGTTTGCAGTTTGCAGTTTTCTGTTGAACAAGGAGAAATGGCTCAGTACTTCAGTTATCTTTATTGTCTAGATAACACATTTTCCAGGCACTTTTTTTTTTTTTTTTTTTTTTGGTAAACTTTACTTCGAATCACACTTTAGCTGAAGCACCATCACAGCACACTTCTCAATATTAACCCTGTGTCTTTGCTCTGGGCATTCTACCAAGGTGGACGTGGTCTAAGATGAGATTTGGCACTTCTTAATTTCTGTTTCTTTTTGATTTACCTTCATTGTTGCGTTCAGGCTTGTATTTCTTCTCTCCCTCCCTCTGCAACTGTTACTTGAAGTTAAAAGGTAATTGAACTCAACATTTCTGTTCAAATTGGGTCTTGTAAAATTCTCTTTTAGCGGAACCTAAATCTGAGACTTTGACATTTTGACAGAATCTGTTTTCAGGTTGAAAAATTTCTTTCTTGATAAGAATTTTTGTTGTTTTCCTGTTTGACTCCAAAACCCTAAGAGCTGATCATCTTTAAAGTATTAGCATAATTGTTTACAGATGGTCTTTTTATATTAAAAAAAAAAAAAAAAAAAGCAACAACACACAATGGAACACACACCGATTTCTCCCTTCTCTAACCTAGCTCCACTGCTGTTTTTCTAAGCTCAGGGGCTTCTCATTTTCTTCATTTAACCTAAATGTATTGTGGGATGAGTTTATCCAGAGCTATTGATATTTCATTAGTTACTTCAGAGAAACAAGCCAACAAAATTCTTGAACACTTGTAGAGCTGTTCAGTTCTTGTTAACTAAATGGAAGTGCTTGAATGTCCTGTTACAAATAAATGTGGTTTTATTGCCAGTGATTTTTGGCACTGCAATTATAAAGCTCAGTCTTGGGACATGTTAATGATGCCTGGATTACACCACGTCACTGAACTGCACACTCAGAAAGCCAGATCCAGTAAATTTACTTGTGAACACTTTAAAAATAAAGATCAGGGATAGTCTACCATGAAAAGGGACTTATTGGCATGGAGTCAGCTCTGTTAGCAGGAACTATAGCTGCACTTCTATCACTATAAATTAAAGTTGAGTATTAATGTAAAACTAACATCAATTTCTAAACAAAACAAGCAAAAACCGTGAAAACCATATTTCAGGTATGTTTGTCTGGACACTACTTCCTTTATGGAATTCCTTGTTTATTTTGCAGTAGCACCTGGAATGCCCAATGTCTAAGCTGCAGCCCTGGTCAGTTTAGCTACAGTAGAAACCAACAGTAAGAGAGAAACTTTCCAGTATTTCAAAAGACGCATTCATTGCTACACTTTAGACAGCTTCTCCAAGTATGTTGCATCCCTAAAAGTACCATTTCCTCAGCAAAAGCATGCTTTTTGTGTAGGTGGTATTAAAAAATGCTGTAAATACCTGTTCAGGAACAGTACCATTGCAGTAAATATTTTAGTGTGTATCCAGTTCTGGTTTCCCAAATATTTTTGTTAGCATTGAGGTTTATCTGAACATCTCTGCAAGAAGCCTCCTCTTCCCTGACCGGGGCCCTTTAGACGTGGTGTGGAGAAATGTTTTAGGGACTCAGATGTCTTTTGCAGGATGACCAAAGAAGGCACCGAAGGGCTTAGCCCGGAGTGCATGAAGTGCAAGAAGTGCATGAGCAGACGTCACTGGAAGAGCTCCCTGTTCAATCCTCACACATGTGTCCTAAATTTCACAGCCAATGGATGCTGTTGGTTCCTGCTTGTGGCCCCGGTGTCGACTGCCAGCGCTCTGTCCCAGCAGGATGCCACTTACCCGCTGGGACCACAGGCTGGCCCTTTGGTTGTGCTGTGCAGTCCTTTACTGACCTGAGAGCTCTGCGGTGCTCCGGAGGGTGCCTCACAGAATCCCAGCCCCACAGGCTCGGTGAGGTCCCACCCCAAATCCTTCATGCCTGACCCCAGTGCCCTGTGAACCAGCTTCCCCTTGGCACCCAGCCCTCACGGGCAGAGCAGCTATTTAAATTGTAAAGCATTCAGCAGAGGTAGATGGAATTAAATTTATTCCTGGATTGTTGAATAATGTAATATACGTGTTGTACATAAAAGAATCACAAACCACCCAGCCTGATTTTCCTATGAAAACATTTAACTTTTATTAAATCAAGACAGTTTTAAGGAGCAGCAAGAATGAAAGCAAAAACAACAATTGAACCAGCTTTCAAAGTTGCCCTGTAGCCAAAACATCTATATGAGAAGCTGAAGGGTTGATTTTATTTGTTTGTTTGTTTATCCAGTTGAAGTGCATCACCAATAATTAACAACAACAACAACAACAAAGAAAAAAAAAAGGGAAAAAAAGATGCAAGTTCAAACCCTTGGAATAAATCAGAGTGGTCTCCAGAGCCTCCCAGAGCTGCCTACAGCTGCTTTGGCTGTCTCCATCAACACAGGAACACTGCAGCCTTTTAAGCCCTTAATCCTGCCCAGGCCCAATACTGCCCAGCCGGGTCCAGCCTAGGCCTTGAGGAAGGGCAGGACATGGCCATGGGCCCGGCCCCACGGCCTCGCAGGGCAGTGAGCTCCGGCACATGTGTGTTAGGGCAGGAGGTGGGACCGGGTCCAAGCAGCGAGCGCGTTGCTGCTTCCTGGAGCCATTCAAGTATTCGGGGTCGATGCCTGTGAGCCTTGCAGGTGAAACTCCCCTCAGGCCAGGATTTGGCCCCGTACCTATAGGACATACCTAAACCATTAACTATTCTTCCCAGGAAAGTGGCAGAGGACCCTGCGTGCTGGAGTTAAGTCAGAAAGGCGAGACAAAGCCCTGGGGAGCGGTCTGCAGGGAACAAACCTGTATTGGCAGACAGCAAGATAAATTGGATGATCTAATAGTCCTTTTCCATCTCTAAGTTTTATGATTCATTTGTTATTTTAGCCATCTATATATATTTTTTATTTTACCCTAGAGGGGTTTCTTGAAATGTGTGCAATATATTCCTTAAAAAAAAAAAAAATCACTTAAAAAAAGGTCTGTATTGCAGGATCCAAGGCACTGACTCCTAAGTGCGTTCACTAATGAACTACACAGCGTGTAGAAGAGGAAGGGTGCCTCTTGCCCCCCCTGGTCCCTGGGTGCGGGATGGTTCCTTTGGGCTGCAGGTGAGAGGGTGGCGGGTGGAGGGGGGCTGGCTCTGGGTGGTGGGGATGGCTGAGGAAGAAGGGAGGGATTGTGCCTGCTGGCTTCTGCCTGCCACGCTGGGCTGGACCAGCCCCTGAGCAATGCTTGGCTTGGGGATGGTTGGGACATGGCTTGGGGTTGGTTTTGGGATGGCTTGGGGACAGTGAGCAGTGCCCAGGGGTGGCATTGCTGCCACCATGCAGCTGGCAGGGTAGCTCCAGGTGGGTGCTGCGCTCATCTCCTCTTTTATCACCCCGAGGAGGAGTGGTGGCAATTAAACACAGCTAACAGGTGATCCTGTACCCATCAAAATTTAATGAGTACAAGGCTTGGGAATCTCTGCCACGTCTGGCTTTGCCTCATCTGCAGTAAATAACAGATGATGGTGGTGCGGCAGCAGCGCGAGCTCCTGAGCTCGGCGCATGAGGCATCGCCCGGTTCGGAGGGAGCGTTACGGGGAACGAGGGAGTACTTAGGGAAACTAAGTGTTAAACAGAGCCATCCGTCTGAGGTGGAGCACTTGAGAGAAGGGTATTTGGTATCTCAATCATGCCTGGTTTATGGCTAGCGAGCCTTGAATTTGTGTGACAGCAGCCCAATGCCTCGCTGTAGATTACATCATAAATAACCCAGGCATGGAGTGGTCAGAGGAGCCAGATGAGGGAGCGAAAAGGATGTGTAGAAACGAACACAGGGTGGTGTAGTTAGATTTTTCTTTTTTCTTTATTTTTTTTTAATGATTATTATTTAAGGGAAGGGAGGCTGCTAGAAATCATTTGTGAGTTTTACTGAAACAGGCACATTCCTGTGGTTTTTACTCCCACAGTCTCTCCAGGTCAGTCTTTTTCTTTCTCTGTAGAGAAAGAAAGGGGGGAAAAAGAAAGAAAGAAAAGAAAAACCCACACAAAAATCAATCCATCAAATGTCATTACAGATTTATTAAGCCTGATGTAGAAAGACTTTTAACAGTAACATCTTCAGAAAGCATAAAAAGAGCACTTCTGTTCAGTCTTGTGCTTTGAAAATCTAAATATATTTTTATCATATAAATAATTCTTTTCATGTTTTAAGTGCATCTGTTTTTTTTTTTTTTTCCTTTTCAAATTTCCATTTTACAATTGGCCAAAACTGAAGTCTGCATTGACTGAAATGAAGCCATTTGCAAAGCTAATGATGTTGTGAAGCATGTCTATGGTGAACCATATCAGCTAGATTTCAGAAAGGTAGTTCAATGAGTGCAGCATTAAAATGAGGGACAGCCTCCAGCAAAATCATAATTGAACACACCCAAGTCCTTAATGTCTGCAGTTGGGTTTCCTGATGCAAATTACGATAACATTTCAGATGTGAGCAGTCGCTTTCCAATAGCTGCAGTGGAAAAGAGACATTTTATGCCACAAAGGAAAGAATTACCATGTTTAAAAATGTAAATAATATATGTATAGAAACCTTTTTTATGGAAATGAGGCATTCAGGATTATGTGAACAGTTTGGGCTATTTTTTTTCCTTTTAAACACAACAGATAAAGATGTGTGATCTATTATTCAGGGCTTTAATTACAGTTCTAAAACTGCAGTGATTTTATTAAAAAAAAAAATCCCTGGGCATAAAAAGTAATGGTTTTTTTTTTTTTTTTTTTTTTTGTGGTAAAGTTGAGGGATTTTTTTTTTTTTTTACAATGTATTTGCAATGATAAAAAATAAAGAACAAAAAATCACTGTTGATAGATTTCTATGCTGCAAAATCATACACAGAAATACATCTTAAATGCACTGGAATACAGGCGTCTTCCTGTAAATCAGAAAAGGCCTTAGATAAATAGGTTTGACCTGATTTAAATTTAATGAGATACATAGTCCTGATTGTTAATAATTGGTTTGGGGAAACCCAAAACAATAAAAGCAGTAATCTCCTCTAGTATAAATTATACGAATTTATTTAGCAATCAACCAAAGAAAAAAATACCATTAACATTTTCAATTTGTTTAGTTTAAGTTAGTTGTAATAAGCAAATAATTTGAAGCAAAATTGCCAGCTAGGCTTTGAGCAAGACAGCAAATACTGGGAAGATGCAGATCTGTGATGGATCTATTGGGCCACTAGGTGGTACAATCCTCCCAGAAGAAAGGGCTTTTTCCGTTGTAAGGACCATTCATAATCATCAAAACCAAGTGAAACATGGTTTTGATTAAAACAGCCTGTTGGCTCAATAATCTTAGTAATTTTAAAAACATCCTTAATGTGGAAGAAGAACACTGCAATGTCAGAAATGGCCTTGGGGCCCATTATAAACAGCAACAAAATAAATAAGGAGGAGAAATGAGAGGTCATGAAAACAAAATTAAGCTAATGTTTCAAATTTTGACAATTATGAATTGTTCCTCCAAGAAGACATTAAAAAAAAATTCAGGCACTATTAGATAAAATACAAAGAGAATAATTGTACATGTATGAGTTTTCCCATGGGACTAAGCATGCTTTAAAAGCAAAACTTGACTCAGATTTCCCCTCTTCCCCCCGCCCCCCGTTATAGCCAGCAATTGGGCAGGTCTCATGCAAACACAGACTTGCTTCTCACAGTTCCTTCAAAAACTCATCCCTAATTCCTTTATGAACCGTTAAAAGATGATGACCAAGGAAGCAAACAAACAAAAATTACAAGCATATTTTCTGTACAAAAAAAAAAAAAAATCCCCCGTCATGGACCAATTTTTGTAGGAAACAGAAACAAGCAAATATAACAAAATCTGTGTTTGTAACATGGCAATATAGTTAATATATACAAATATGTACAGTATAAAAATGCATCAAAGGCGTAACTTTTCATCCAAACAAGCTGCAGTGCACAATGGAAAGCAGCTTGGCACCCCCGCCATCTAAGTATACAGGCAATATAGTCTATACAGCATGCACTTGTTACAAAATGAGTGCATAAGCACTGAAACATTCTACAGATAAAGTCACCGTGAGTCCTTTTCGAAAGGAGTCCCATTTGTGTTGTTAATATAAAAAAGTGTTTAATCTTTCCTTTTTGCGGTTTGTAGTATATACATTTTTAAGGAGAAATGAGTTTTTGATTCATTTTATTGTATTTTATTTTATGAAACAAAATTCTAGAACTAACACCACGGGTCACGTAAGTAACCTGGAGATGCTGCCAGTAACAAACTTACCACATACCACAAGCATTGGGGCAGAGCAAAACTGTCAGATTTACTATAATGGCCAACTATGCTCTATTTAAAGTGGGGATGGATCTCTTATGATTCATGCTGACATATTCAAGATAATAAAAACCAAAACAAATGCACAGAAGGAGAAATAAAAGGAAAAAAAATAAAAATAACAACAACAAAGGAAAGGATTAATAAGTGGTGCCTGAGCACTAGACAAAAGGGCATATTGTACCAGAGACATATGACAGTTAAGTACCCTGAGCCAAATAAGAACTGTTTAGCTTGTCAGCTTTTGCAACCTGTATTGCACATTCCAGCATTTGCTGCATTATAAAGCCAAAACACTGCATTGTATGTCCTGAAGAGAGCTGCTGTTCGCTCGGTGCCAAGTGCCCAGCTGCTATGTCAGCCGCAGAATCGATGCCTGTTGTAGACACATATGCACACGTACTGTTGTAGTGTGCCTCTGTGTGCACAGGTATATATATGTGTGTGTAGAGGGCAGGTACCTGTCTGTAGCTGCACTTCTGCCTGGATACATGCAGACATGTAATTTTTGATCGGTACGTGGACCAGTGGTAAGTAGAAACATTGCCCATACAAATCTGCCACACCTGAGACAATCGCATGCATGTTTGAGACCTGCACCCCCCCCTTCCCCTGGGGCTGATGCCCGTGTGTGGATGTGGGTTTCAAGAGCATGCCATCGTTGCATTATAACATAGCTGCATTTTGCAAGATTTTATTTTCGTTTTTGTTTTCAAATGGTGATCTTTTTTTTCCTGTTATCTCATCTAAAAAGTCTAAGGAAACAATTTGTTGTCTTTACCTAAAGCCAAAAAAAAGTGAAAAAAAAAAGTTTACAAAGCTCAATGGTATGAACTCAAGTAGAGATGCATGACCTACTAGGATTAGCATTTAATCTGGTGTCTCAAACAGGGCTTTTTACAAAGGCCTGAAGACATTTCATGAGCTGAGAGTGAAGATGAACTGGAGGTTTATTACTCTGCAGCTAAATCCAGTGGTACAGCTGTTTTACTTTTTAAAATGCTCTCAAAGAAAATATTGTACAGACACTTGGGTACAAGGAACAGCAGTGTCATCTTAAACTTTGTCTACTCGTAACATTTTTGCCAGCATAGTTAAAACAACAAATGGCCACTGGTGTAGGCTGAAGTACACCGGGATAAAAGTGCTTGTACTGGTATAAAAGTGGTCCAGCAAAGCAAAATAAGCTGTACCAGTATAAAGTGCTTTATAGCGATACAACTGTTTTTACATTAGGACTTCTACCAGCCGAGCCACATCAATAACAAAGTTTTGCAATCACTTCCCTGACATGACTATAAAACTTCTGAAGTGCAGACTGTGCCTCCGATTTAATCTGCACAGAGCTCGGGACTGCTTGCTGAAGTTGTTTTCAAAACCATCTAAACATGCTAGGAATCCAAGGCTAGGACTGTGAGGGCTGTGTTTGGATCTGCGTAAATATACCGAATTCAAGGAAGTTACTCCGGATTTACACCGGAGCAGGTGAATTCAGAATCTGGCCTTTGCGCCTGGCACACAGCCATGTGCCAAGGGCTGTCTGCAGGCTTCTGTTATCACCGGAAAGCACTCCTTATTTCTGTATTCTCTCGTTTTCCTTTTGAAGAGATCTGGAGAACAAAATCCTAAATTCTGCACGCTTGTGTGAAATAATTACTGCAGTAATTAATTAAGAAAAGAAGAAAAAGGGAAATCCAGGCAGCATTTCTTTCTGGAATGCATCCTGAGTGGCTCATGCGGTGCCATCAACAGGACTTACACTGACATCAGCTGCTGATGAAGTAGCTTCGCAATTTGATGAAATGTGAATTGAAATCTACCTCTAGATGTGTGTCATTTTATTCCTTAATTATGTCTCAAAACACTGCTGGCTCTGTGGTCCAGCGTGTCATACATTAAAAAACACTCACTTTGCGCCTACCAGTGGCCACCTCAAGCTCTTCAGTAGCGTTCCTGAAAAGTTATTTGTTTTAGTGAAATTCGATAACGTCTGGCTGATCATTTTCTACAGGAGATGATCAGAGAAAAAAGAAAGTGGCAACCTGTGGGATGAATTGTGAGAGGGAGCAGGAGTGGCGGCCAGCAAAGCTGGGTGTCATCGCCCCGTCACGGCTCCGAAACCCAAAGAGAAGCCGGTCTCTGGTCTCCCTGTGGGGGGCCAGCAAAGAGGAATTACAGCACTGTGCAGCTCCCAAACACGGTTTCTGGGAGCAAAAACGATACGTCAGCTTGTGCAGGGAGATGGGCACATACCAGTAGCACTTTTTCAAAATATATAGAGGTGGTTATATCAGTTCTCTTGCTTGGGGACAGATGGCCTTTAAAGCCTGTTGTAATTGCAATGTATTGATCGGGAATCTGTGATCAATACTGTCTTTATAGAGAGAATTTTAAATATAAATTGCATCGTATATCTGTTTGAGAAGACAAAAGCCCTGTGTGACGCCTCCAACTAGCAGGAGCGTTGTGACCAGCAGGAGAGTTACGGTACAGGAGGAGAGGGGACGGGGACGGGGATGGGGACAGGGACAGGGATGGAGGTGGGGATGGGAGGACAGCCTCTGCTCAGCCTGGCCCCAGGCACCGAGGAAATTTCCACAGTAAATAATTTTTGCTGTCCTTTGCCATGTGTTTACCCACAGATGCCCTCATGGGAGGCTGCTGCAGCAGGCAGGATCACGCTGCCAGGAATTAGCAGGGAGCAGCGCCCCAGAAAACAAACCCCCCTCTGGGCAGTGCTTGCCAGAGGCTGCCCCAGGCCCAAAGCCAGTTCCTTTTGCATTTCTGCTGGGCTCAGCCCTGCCTGGCACAGAGCTCTTTTGCTCCCTGCCAGGCCTGCAGCCCTCGGTCCCCACTGCCGCTGTCCCCTCTGCTTGAGGAACTGCTCCAGGGCATAAAGGGCTTGGTATCGGCCGATACATAGGGCACTTTATCAAAATATGATTAAGGGAAGAAAAAAGACCAAAAATTAGGAAAGCAATCATCGCCCTGTGGATGTGTAAGAGTTGACACGATAGCCTGTAAAGCTGGCTTGGAAGGCCTCAACCCCTATCGTGTTAATATATAATTATTGATTTTTAAAATGACTTGTTATATCCTCCCTGATCTCTAAAAAAGCTCAGAAGGTCAGTCTTGTAAATACTTTTACAAGTAGGTAATAAAAATCATGATGAAGTTGCATTGACAAGTAATTACTGGCTAGGTTTGTTAGCAGATTCTCAAAGATTTTTTTTTTTAAACCAACAATTATTATTGCACTAATGACAGCCATTTTTAAAGTTAAGTGTCCTTCTCCCTCTCAGCTGAAATAATAAGGGCCTGGAAAAAACACCTGAGACTGATATACTGAAATTCTTATATATTAGGCTCCAAAGAGATGCTAATTTTTTCTCTTCCTTTTAAAATAAAATACATATTTTTAAGGTGATATGGCTTATTTTGACCAGGAAGGGAGCTCCGGTTTCTGAATAAATCTCTCAAAGCAGTGTATAAGGGTAACAATTCTTACTGCTTTATTGCAGTGCAAGAGCATAAACAGCTTGGATATGTGGTGTATCAATATGCCACTTGTTAATAAGCAAGGATGTGAATCATAAATATTCGGCTGTTTGATCACCAGGCTTTTAATTAATGTTTTGATGATCTCCAATAAGAATAAAAGTCAGAACGATAGATATTGAGTAGATACGACAGAGAAAAGATGCAATGATTTTCTATGTTACCTGATTTATATGACAGATAAACTATCAACTCATCCAGTTTCATACACAGAAAGAGAGAGAAGAGACGTACATTTTCTTTTTTTTATATCTTATTGTAAAAAAAAAAGAAAAAGAAAAAGAAAAAAAAAAAAGAATCACTTAATTCAAATGTGTATCTAAAATGTTCCCAGAGGACAGCGATGCAGGCAAAATAATCAAGGTTTAGCACTGTGTAATAAAGGTTTGTGGCCGGATTTTAAATAAGCAGCTGTTCCTGCACTCGCCTGTGCTGGAGCAAAGCTTCTTGTGCAAAGCAAGGTGCTGGGTGGGTCAGCCCTGTGTGGGGGGAGCAGTCCTCCACAAAACTTGGAGCTCTCCAGCCCTGAGGTCCCCAGGGGCCAATAGAGCATGGCTGGAGGCAGGGGATGGGATGCTGTTTCCATCCTTCACCAGGAGTGAACCCCATACCTGCTACAGGCACCAGGAAAGCCTCCCTGCTGCCAGAACTGAGCAGCAGGTGCCCCGAGGAGCCCCAGTGCCAAATGCCATAGGCTGGGGGGGATGCCAGAATGATCCAATTTTTATTTTTTTGTATTTTTTTTTCTGGAATGTATAAAAGCTTGGGAAAGGAGCACGGATAGAGAATGGCTCACGGTTTCTCTCGGGTGGCATTTTGTCATGGTGCTGCCTTTGGGCCCATGCTGCAGGCCCTCACCTTGTGTAACTTCACTTAATAACTCCAAACTGGGCTGTGCAATTTAACTGCTTCTGAGGAGCTTGATGCTAATGCATTGATTTCGCTTTAATAGAATATTGTTGTCAATGGACGGCGCTCAGCACGGTGCAGGCTTCAATCTTAACCCATCTGAAGGCTCTGCTCGTTTCCAGTTGAGCTCCGTTCATTTCCAGTTGAATAGGTTAAGCAAAGACAGACCTCACTGTTCTCAATTCACTTTATGATCCTCCCATCATAAAAAATAATATCAGCACCTTGCTTTTCATGTCAGAACTACATTTGAGCTGCTATTCCCTATGCCCATGAGTAAATCCCATAAAAGCCGCCCCGTTGTACTGTCGCTATTTTTCCTTGTGGATGATTGATTGATGGATGAGTGCTGACACTTCAATGAAGCTATTTCGACTGCCATCTCAATCCGATGATGTGAGGGGTATATTTTCTGTCCATGCCTCATTACTTCAGAATGACATTCCTGGAACTTCATTTACTTTTTCCCTCCTTCCCTCAAGCGCCATATTTTTTCCCATCTAGGTTATGCATGCCATAAAAAAAGCAATTTGCTATTATATGTGGCATAAGGGCAACACTTTCCCTAGGAGGTAAATAAGAAGGGCCTTTTTTTCTCCTCCATGTTAAGTTTAGGGATCATGTCAAAATTTCCCAAACATTGCCAAAAACAGCCCTTCTGCACAAGCAGTAGGGAATAGGGTAAACATGTTTAGCCTGATTTTGTGAATGCTGCGCTTCAGTTTTAGCCTTGAATGTCTAAAATAAAATAAGAGTAAAAGACACCCCAAAGCCCTCTCTTCTATGAGAAAGATCCTATTCTCAAATTGTGCCTAGCATACTTTGAATATTTCATTTGTAATGGAGTAGTGTTTACAACTGGATCCAGACTTATTTTTCCCTCGAGACTGGGGAAAGTTCATCGTTAAATGCAGAGATGGATTTGTCTACTGGAGGTTGCTTGAGTTGCAAGGAAATGCTCAGCTGGAGTAAACAGGGCTGCGCCTGGTTTTCCAAACAGTGCACTAGGTAACACAGGGCTCGTGTCGTTAGCATATCTGGGAAGATTTTGCGAGTTGACTCGGGACCCGATTTTAATCTGTGTAATACAGTATTCCCGTTAATAATAATATATAATTAAGACATCCGTTAAAAATCCATAACGTTAATTTAATGGAGAAAATCTAATACAGTTCTATTGGAATTTTTACGTTAAATTAACTTTAACGGGCTTTTAATGGATGTCTTAATTAGATCTCATTATTAACGTGAATATTCCACAAATTAAAATTGGGACCTCAAAGTTTTAATGAAAAAAGTTACAAGCACAAATCCGAAATTGCCATCTTCTCAGGCCCCTGCCCACCAGGTCCTGGCTGACTTGCAGAAGGATGCGCGGTCCAGGCAAACTGCACGGGCAGGGGGACAGCGTGCAGACCAGATTCTGATCTCGTCTGTGATGGTGTAAATCTAAAATGACTCCACTGACTCCAACAGAAATAATCAGATTTACACCCACCTAACTGAGAAAGGAATTGTACTTTATTCTCTTATATCTATATATAGATATTTATATAGTGATATTTATATATAGATATACCTATATTCATATAACGTTCAATAATCTAACAATAGTACTTTTGTTAAAAATCACTCCATCGCATGTCTTGTCATAATCCATAATGGAGATTTAAATATATATATATATCTGAGGAATAAAACAAACTGAAAATAATCCATTTTAAACAAATCTTTGGCAGCAACATGGTTAAGCATAACTATTTGAACAACTTGCACAGAAGATTAACATTGTTCAGAGGTTTTTTGGCTCAGAATCTGTTTTAACTTAATAATTCTTGTACTTACGGTGATGTATTGATCCCTAGTGCAATGACTGGATTGGGCAACCCAGGTGCAACAGTAATAGCTGCACTGAATAGAAACATTTCCTTTAGACAAACTATCCCAAAGGGGTTATAAATAGGAAATGGACATTACCATGAAAAGTAAAGCTTCCAATGTGACTGCATCTTGTGTAGCACACTTGGACATTAAACTATGAAGATTTTTTTTTTCCTGTCAAGTGTTACAAATTGACGAAATAAGTACATCAATGTTCCCAGTCATTATCTTACTTCAGTGGCACTTTGTTTTAGTGACAGCAAAAAGGGACAGTGGAGACCAGACAGCCCCAGTGCAGTTTATCAATGAAAATCTAATATCGTCCATAAGCAGGGGAGTGGAAATCAATACTTCATTACCAAATTGTTAGTGAGGATGAAGAAGAATAGCTGGAGTTTTTTTGGCAGTCTTCTCGGTCCGGGTTGCTGTGAGTTCAATGTCAGAATCAGAGTGACGTGCGGAGACGGGCTGGGTGCGGGAAGCCTGGGCTGGAGAGCTGGAACTAAGGCATTTGTCCTGCAAGCAGAAGAAGAGTAACTAGTGTTACCAGGCTTTTAATCATGAGTCCAGATTTTATTGAATATGGACTTTTTTATCAAGAGAAATTCTGGAACTGAGTCAGCTTTGCTTTACATTTTCTGCCCATAGGCTCGCAAAAAGGCAAGGACACAGAAGAGGGAAGAAACCCCCAGTTCCTTAAGCCTATAATGACTCTGGGATTAGAGGGTAAACTCCAGCTGATGCAGGTCTGCCAGGTCCTGTGGGTGTGCTACTATGCTTTTCCCTCATGTTTCCTAAACCTGGTCAATACAAAGAGTCTCATTTTACAGATGGTCAAGAATCTGCTCTGAAATCATCAGGGTGAACTGGACATCTTGGTACCCACATTGTGCTTGCATTCTTGGACTACTGCTGTGCTATTTGTGGTCGTTGTGGCACCTCCCCTCCCCAGCATCATGAGTTGCTGTTCTTCCGTGTGGACCTTTCCTGTTCTGCAGGGACTAAAAGTGCTAAGTGGCTCTAGTTGTGAAGTTACTTCCACACAGAGATGGAGGGTGCTTGTTTTATTTCATTCAAGATGTGGGTTTAAAAGTTCAGCCCAAAGTTAAGTTCTGTTTTGCTCATAACCTGGGGGAAAGATAGATACTGAGAAAAGCAGTAGAGGAAAAAAAAAAAAAAAGGGGGGGGGGGGGAAATAAGGTGAGAAATGAGTCAGGCAATAAGTAGAATGAAAGCCAATCTGGAGAGAGCACAGGAAAGGAAAAAAAAAAAAAAAAAAAAAAAAAAAAAAAAGACCAGCAGTGGGCAAAGAGGCGGGCAAAGAGAAATATGTTACTGAAAAATATACTATCTGTTCAAGGGCATGCATGTTTCAGCAAACACAACTCAAACCCTGAGGTGTGTTTCCAGTATGCCAGCTAAATCAACTGGAAATTCAGTAGTAGCTTTATTTAAAGTAAAATAAACACAGCTTTTCAAAAAAATTCCACATGAAAACAGAAAAGTCTATTGAGTCCTTTTTATTTAGTTTTAATCTGGTTTGTTTTACAATATCTTCACCCTTTCAGTTTTCACAGTGATGCTGAGTTTTGCATTGGCAACCCAGACCCGCTATGGAGAAACTGTTGGAAGGAAAGAAGAGGTTTGGCAGCTAAATGTAGAGATTTTTTGGCACCTGAGAATGCATGGAAGTCCATTTGAAACTGTGGCGAATACCTTAGATCATTATTCCCACTTAAAAAAATATTAAAAGCAATCCATGTTGACACTTTAAAATGTTGTCTTTAGGTTTCAGAGGTAACGCTCCAGAGCAATTCACACTTTGCAAAGCTATTATTTTTCACTGTGAAAGGACAAAGCTCTGTCAGTTTACACCTTGATCAAGTTTTAAAGCAGCCCAGAAGCCTTGCTGTTGTAAAGCCTGGAGGCGAAGCACCGCCGTGGTGTGAGCTGGAGCTGCTTCCGTGGCCAAGTTCACAGCTGCAGGCTTGCCCCCTGCAAATGGTCTGAGCACAGCCTGCAGCAGTGTCGCAGGCAGTTGACTTTTTACCTATCTGAGTGGGTTTTGCAGCCCTCTCCAGGATGGAAAACTCCCTGTGATATGGCACTGAGCTCCTACCTTGGGCTCCCACCAAGCTCTGATGGCAGAGCATCTGCCTGAGGGATGGGTGTAGGAAACACCCGGGGCTGCTCCTGGTCCTGCCCAGGCAGCATTAGTGGCTGCAGTGAGCAGATTGGTGTGGGAGCAATAACTCTTGATTAATTCAGTTCTGCCTCCCGAATGCCATTAGGGCAATAAAGCAGCATGTAGTGTTACTGAAAGTGCTAAGTCTGGGCAGGAGGCTTCATTTGAAGGAAAGTAATGGCAGAGCACTGGTTCCCTGCCAGTGGGAAATATTTATCCAGGGCTTGGACTGGAGAACTGAGCAGCCTGACGGCCTCCTGCCTCCTTTTCTTTTTCACTTTGTCTAGAGGAAGGTCTTAAACTTCTGTGCTAGACCAGCAGCGAAATCAGCTTAGCAATATTTAGTTTCACACTGCTCTAAAAGCTGTTTGTGACCATTGTGTAAACTTCTGGGGCTCAGCGTCCGTACACTTGACTAATGGTGACATCCATGCGTGACTGAAATCAATTGGGATTGGCATTGATTTCAGCGGGGTAAGTACTTCACCCCCAGGTCTTTTGCCCAACTAAAGGCTTCATCCTCTGTTTTTATTTATTTATTTATTTTATCTTTTTGCATCGTTGTCACTGCAGGCTGGGACAGGACTTTGGGAAATTAATTAGTGGGAGGCCTGATCAATAAGGGTCATAGTTTATGTATTTCATTATCAAGTCTCTAAGAGATTCAGGGAGTATGTGGAGAGTTTGTCACTTGCAGTCTAGGGCACAGCAGCCTGGTGTTCAAACAGTACTCGATGGGCAAAGTTTAGTGCTTTCTGGGCAATTATTGTAATGTAGCTCAACCTGTTCTATAAAGAAAACTCTACCATTTAAATTACATCACAAAAATGCAATGGAGGGTGTTCATTATGCTGGCCTTGCACAGCATATGTGAAATACCAGATGCAGATACTGAAGCTTTGCTTTTATTTAACATTAATTATCAAGCCATCAACAGAAGGAAAAAGTTGTATCTCTTGCAACGTGGATGTGTCAGGACTCACAAGCATCGTCCCGCTCCTTGTCCACAACATGGCTACCCTCTCCTCCTTCAAACCTCACTGTAAAAACACAGCCGTGAAACTTCTGAAGCAGGGACTCTCGAGAATGTCCTCGAGAATGTCTCTCAAGAATGTCCTCCCAAGTCCTTCGCTTGGGGTTTGCTGCCATAGTTTGCTTTTTGGGGTCTGCAGGAGAGCATCGGCCACTTCAGTGGCATTGCCAGAGGTGTGATGCTACCCTAGATCCAGTCAGATGACAGCAGGTCTATGTGCTTATAATGTTCTTATTTTATATAGTTTTTCCTTCCAGATCTTTGCTAATATCATTTTATCATCCTCTATTAGCTTAGTGGGATATTAAAAATGACAATATGTATCTGTCATCCACCAACCAAAGTCCACAGTCTCAAAATCTTTTTGTGCTGCAGCTGTACCTATAGTAATATATTGCAGGACTCCTTAAAAGGCCAAATGGAAAGGCGCAGACAGTCCCTTTGTGGTTACCAAACATGTTATCTCTAGATGTCATTTTTGACCTACTTTTGCTAGATTTTTACAGCAGCATAAAATCTATCCCTTGAAGATCATCGTCACATACACAATACCTAGACAGGGACAAAAAGTAAATCTGAGGATATTTTGTTTCATTTAGGACTCCTCTCACCATGAATTACAATATTACAGACTCTAAATGTGTTCTCGTTACCCATAATTATAACTAAAATGATATCAATCTAAACAGTAACTACTCAAATGATTCATCCTGACTGTAAGGAGCATGCTCTCTAAGTTGTGCCTGCCCATCCATTTTAAAGCCTTGCGTCAGAAACAGCTTTCCAGAAGGTCATTTAACAGCACATTAAATAAATAAATAGAACATATTTATTTCAGAAAACACATTCGAATAGGAAAGGAAAGCATTTTGGGAGAGGTAAGAATAACCCTTGTGAAATCTAATACTTTCTGCTCTTCTTTGTTCTTGCGGAGGGTGCAGTACCCACCCAAACCCACGCAGAGACCCCTACGTGATGCTTGTAGGAAGGGGGCCCTAACGTGCTCCGTCCTGAAGGGTGCTGTGCCAAGAAGCTGTGCTGTGCAGGACACAGAGTTTGCAGGCAGCTGCTCCCCAGCAGCCAGCAGAAGAGTGCAGGAAAAAAGGACACCCCTATCATTATGACCCACCAGCAAGTGCCCGAGCCCCTGGTGTCCCTGCAGGACACACCAGACCCTGTGTGTTCAGCCTGTGCCATCAGGCACACAGAGAGGAGGGTGAGAAACAGGTCTCCTTTGTTGTACAATGTGTTTCTGTCCCATGATCTAAGCTTGTGAGAATGCAGGACAAGATAATGGAAAAGAAATGTGGGCTCTAGCTCAGATGTTCCCGGGGTGTGTCTGCTGAATGCGAAATAACGCCCAGGTGGAGGAATTTCGAGACCGCATTGTCTGGGATGGTGAAAGCTACATTTAATAAAAACTTGAAGCCATTACATTCTATTTGTCTCAGAAATCTCTTTGTTGAGGATACTTTGTTAAGAGGCTAAGGCTAAAGGCAAATAAAAGACCTCTGGACTTCAGTAGCAAGTCTTATTTGCAGCTGTTGTGGAACACCTTGCTGCAGGAGGTCAGTGAAGTTGTGTGACTTGCATCAGCTGGCCTGCTCCAACAGTTGGGGTATAAAGGAAAGATCTCATTTAAATCTGTCAAAAGAAACCCATCATTTTCTGAGTCCCTTCTTTTCAGAAGCTTCTGACATCTGCGCAGGAAGTTTTGTATGCCTTCATTTTCTTAGCTGTGACCCGGGTTGAAGAAGACCCTTAACCACGTGCCAATTTCCAGTGTGCATGGTGCAGCAACCATGGTTATCTGGCTCTGTGGGCAGCTGTGGGCTGACCCTACCAAACACCATGCCTGGGCAGTGCAGGTACAGAAATGGTGACATTTTAGGGATATGCCTCTGCATGCATCTGTGTGAACCAGGCATGCCACTGAGGCCTCAGGAAAATGCAAGAATCCCTCTACATATGCATTATATGCTATATATATATACATGTATAAATATATAAATAAATATATAAATATATATGTCCCTTTATATGGGCAAGTATTTATATAAATTTCCAGACAAGACACAGCCCAGTCAGAGCTACTGTGTGCAGCCGTGCCCAGCTCACTAGGGTTACCAGACGTCCCTGAACAAATACAGCTAGATCCTGCAAATCCACCTGAACAACACAGCTCACGAAAATGCTGACATCTGCCCTCCCCAGAGGGCAGGCAGTTTCTTCTGCGAGTGACTAGAAAAGGATCCAGGAGGGTGTGAAAGCAAGGAGCACTGAGATGCCTGACCCAAGGGCAGCCCTGGTCCTCCCTCCACGTGCAACCATCAAACTGCCCATGGGACTGTGCCATGCCTCAGACTGGGGGGGATTTAGGCTGGAAAACATTAGCGAGAAGAGTTTTTTTTTTTTTTTTTTAAATGTTGACTCAGATTTAAAATCGGGGCCTGCGACTCCCCATGTTTTCACAGATACATGGAGAAATCTTGGCCTTGTGGAAAGAGTGGGATTTCTGCCACTTGTGTTGCAAAAGGTCAGGATTCACCCCTGATCTCATCTAGGTGCTTGAGGTGATGTGGGATACATGAGTTCAGCAACAAAAAAGAGTACCTGTGGCATCTAAGAGGCACAAAGAAATACCCTGACACTGAACCAGTCCCTCCCAATTGCTTGTGCACACACAGACTCAGTACAGAGATATCCGGAAGGATCACAGGCTTGTAAAGGCAAAGAATAGAGAACATTTTGTTGTTGTTGTTTTCTTTTCTTTTCTTTTCTTTTTTTTTTTTTTTTTCCTTATAAATAAAGTATAGTCATCAAATCACAATGTATTTGAGAGCACATTATTGACAGCCTATTCTTGGAAGGAAAAAATGTGGATTTTTTGGCAAAGTTTCTCTATTTGCTAAAGATTAAATTGTTCATTGTACAGGGCACCATCTGCCCTTGGAGAGAGATTTAGTTGATGGCAGCTGCAACCAAAGTGTGGAAGATATAGCTGAATTTCTGGTTTCTTTTCAACTAGCAACTGTCATTACAGGTCACATGCAAACTGTGTCATTTTCAGTGACAAGCAGGTTCTGTAGACTAGGGTGCTCGCTACATTTTAAAATGCCACCTGTATGGATCCCAGAAGAGAAATAGCTTTTGTAATGCACCTTGAAAAAAGTGGATTTACAGCAGATAAGACAAAGCAGTTATGGTTCGACTGTCCAGACACTGGCAGTGGGTAGGAGCTGGGTTAGCATCCAAGATTTGTGAAGGTAAAGCTGGGTGGATGTCAGGATGTGTTGGCAGGTCACTGAAAGCGAGATTTCCCCAAGTAATTTGGGGACTTAAAAAGGCCGAATTGTCCTCTGCAAGTGTTTACTCAACTGCTGCATAATTCCTCAATTGTCTCGTGATGTAGCTCCTGATTAGACTAAACCTCACAGTTTTTTTCAGTTCTGGAGAGAATTTCTTAATCCTTACACTGGAGGCTGTCGTGGTGGGATTTCTCCCCAGCCCACTTACCGGGCTGTGCCATTACAATCTCTGGATTCATTGCTGGAGTAAAGGGTGCTGGAGAGCAGGGAGACGCTGAGTTCCTCTCTCGACTTTCAGAACTATTATGATGTTTTCCATAACTTGTCACTGGCTAAAACAAACACCTCTGGAAAGGAATTTGTACCTCTTTGTGCCCCCCCATCCCCCCGGACACCACAACCATCTGCAGGAGAGTTGCATTCCCTTTCTCCCCTGAACAAAACAGGAGAGGAGAAGTTAAGAGCACACCGGTATGTTTTATTAGAACTAAGAAACAAAGAGAAACAAAAAAGCAAACCCAAACCTCTTCCCTTTCATCCCTGCCTTGCTATGAAAGTGCCTTCATATTTGCAGGCTTGCTGACAATATTTCAGAATGGTACATCACACACAGCCTCCTCGGGAACAGCAGACATTGTCAGTGCTGCGAGACAACTGCTCGCTGGATTGTACTTCACAAAGATTCGGTATAAAGCATTTCTTTAGAAAAAAGATTTTTGAAATTTGTGAGTCTCACAGCTTTTCAGACAAGGATGAGTTCTGGTTAATTTTCTTCTGATGATTTCCACATTTTCTGCAAGAAAAACAACTGCGACTATAGCCTTAAGACAGCCTGAACTAGTTGTAACACGCCTGGATATAGGAAAACATTTTCATGTGAAAGAAGTTGCAGGACATAAATTTGTTCTCCAGTTTATTCTGTTCAGTTTAACTTTCAGGTCTCCTATGCAATTTTGTCATGGTGGAATGGGATCATGTTTTGAAGCAGAAACTGATACTGCTGGCAAATCTTTAATAAATCTGGTCTGATTAAATCTATATTTTTGGATAAAAGTTTTTTTTGTTGTTGTTGTTTTTTGTTTTTTTTTTTTTTTTCTTCTTCTAAAGGACAGACTCTTTGCCTTCCCAGAAAAATACTGAGGTGCCAGTGCAGCTGTCTGACTGCTCCAGGACGTGCCCAGACCACTCAAACCATGCCTCCTAGGAGAGGCTCGTGCTTCCAGTCCTCATTTCTGCGGCAGAGCAGAAGCACCAGCAGCTCTTGAGCTTTACTCAGGCAGATGCACCTACGTACACCAGTGATTTGGCTGAGCTCAAGTGTTTTCAGGATCAGGGCCTTTAAAGAAACATTTAGAAAACACTTAAAATCCGAGACTATGTCTGTCTGGGTTATTTTTTGCAGAAAGCAAAAGGGCTGCTGACATGAGTTAGTGTGCAGTATACTGGCTTCCCTTTCTTTGTGAGGAATCACTTAAAACGCAAATTCCCACCTTAAAAGCCAAACCAATGTGCTCAGTGCACTACAAGTAAATCACCTACATCGTGGTGCCAGAGCTGCACATGCTCTTCTGTTGCTGATTTATCTACAGAATATATCACATGCCAGTTACTTGAATTAGGATCATGGGGAGAAGGGAATCATTAGAGAGTCGGAGAAACTCTAAAGCATAAAGAAAACTTCTCTGTTTGTCTCCTCTACGATGCCTGTTTTATTTCCTCTTCATGCACTGACAGCACTGATGAAGCAATGGATGCTATAATCCTAAGCAATTGCTTTTGTGGGTAGCATCATTAGGGATACGAACGTTTGCTACAGCATTAGCTCTGAATTTCCTGGTCATTGCAGTGTGCTTAGCGGTGCTGGTGGGTGAATGGCACAGCCTGGATCAGGGATTTCACTATTGGTTATGTTTCCTTTGCTATCAGGGTGCCTCGAAAAGCCAGGTAAATTAGACTTGGAGAAAGGGACACTGCATCTTTGAGTAATGAGGCTGGGAAACAGGGAACACATTTTCCACTAGCTCATGTCTCACTGTATGGCATTCCGATTTCGTGACACTTCATAATAAATCATTGCTTATCACTCACATGGGAACATAACATGGTTCAAGTTAAGATTCGTTAGTGATTGTAAAGAAGAAACATGAATTGCTCTATATCAGGGCTTTTTGATCATCTTTCTGTCCACTGCAGGCATTTTTTTTATTGTAATATTTACTGTAACTCTTGTTTAAGGCATAAATAAAAAGGAAAAGAAAGGGCAAAAAATATGAATAATGAAAATAAATTTGTCTTATTTATGTGTTTATGTAAGCATTTGGCAATTACTTTGCACAGCAGCTTGTACTCAGTGTCAGACTGCAGCACCAACATAAGTTTCTAAAGCTGGGATTTTAAATATATACATGTATATGCATATATATATATATATATATATAAAAGCCAATATATTCCTGTTCTGGAGAAGGTTCTAGTAGGCACAGGAGTTCCTGGAGACAATTTGCTTTTCCAAAGCTAGCACAGGTAGAAGAGTCTGGTCCTGCCCTATAGTGCTGTTCCCCCTGGATGGGCAGCACAACGGGGTGGAAAGTTGGTGGCACCAGTGGAGATGAGGGGTGGGAGAGCTGAACAGGCTCTACTCAGGGTGCATCTGGGGTATTTGCGGTCAGCCTAGTACCTGTGCCCTAGTATCCAGCAGAGGCTGGAGGAAACCGGGCTTTGTGGTCAGTGTGAGGCATATCTGAGAAGTGGGACAGCCTCGGGGCATCCTTGCTTCAGCCCCTGTCCCTGTTCCTGCAGGCAGTTCAGGGATGGCAAAACATGGGTTGGATGGGGCAGATGTTGTGGCTGCACTCAACTGCGTATTCAGGCAAGCGACTCTTCTCCGTCCTTCAGGAGAACAACTTATGATCTCACTGATGACATCAGTAGTGTTTTAGGGGAACAGAAAGTTTTGTATAAATAGACTGACTACCAGAAGAAAAAGGGAGCTTGCTAAATAAAGAATTAGAGGAAATATGAGAATTTTTTCACCAAAAAAAAAAAAAAAAAAAAAAAAAACACAAACAAAAGCCAAAAGCAACCATGATCTCCTTCCCTTTGGTTACAAATACTTTTGTTTAAATTTGTTTTCTTTACATTTTGTGTTTGATAGTGGGAGGTACCTAAAACTCTAGGATAACCCGAGAGAAATCAGATAAGGTAAATATTTACTGCAACTAAAGCTTTGATTATTCCCCCTTCAGTAATTTGCTATTTATTATATTAATCAACTCTATAACGTGTCATGTCTACTGCTCCCTGGCTGAATAATTTCCAAAACTACAAACAGCTTTCAAGATAGTTGCCAGACAGGCGCAAATTAATACTTTCAGAAATTCTTCCTAGAAACATTCCCACGAAGAGAATTTTTCGCACCCTGTATTTGTGTAGAGGAAATAGAGTTGGGTTAAAAAAAAATTGCCAAAGTGAGCTTTTAATCGTTTTCAGCAATATCTTGTATGCATTTTTTCTGGTTTTATTCCAGTTGAATATTGATGTTTTATCAAAAATAACAAACACATTAATACCTTTGTTAGAATAAGTAGTCCTGTGAAATCTGAGACAAGCTGGCAAAAGAAGCAAATGTAGTTAACTGTTTGCTGCATTAGGGGCTTAATTTAGTAGTTACATAAAGAAGAGACCTGATCTGCTTTTACTGGGGCAAATAATCCCCTTGATTTGTGGGACAACTTGTCTGAGTAAAATGGCATATGACCAAGGGACAGTAAATTTAGTTGCCTGATCTGTCTGATCTCTTTCCCTGACACTCTGAATTGCAAGTATTTGTGGCTGTCCTGGCCATTGTCTTTGATCTGCAGCCTGCTCTCGTAAACTCAGTTTTCCTTCTTGTGCTCATGGTCTTGAGCTCTGGAAGACTTCCCCATACCCAGGCAGCCCCCCCCCTCCCCCCCACTCACCCCAAAAAACAAACAAACAAACAAACAAAAAACCCCACATATACTATAAATGCATTATGGACAAAAATGCAAAATACTTTAAAGTTTTTAAAAGAAAATAAAAGTCTGTTCTGGTAGAGCACAACATCAGATACATTTATTATATGTTACTTTTTGCTTATGACCAGTAAGTGATTATATACAAGAATTAAACCCCCCAAGACTTGACCGAGGAAAAAGACATAGCTTTTCTAATATAAGTGGTGTAGTCTTAATCTGATCTCACTTGAAGTGGTATAGTGAATGGGATTATTCTCCATTTATTTTGGCTTATACTAAATTGGAATTTTTACCCCATAAGCTTCCTGTAATTTCTGTAAGTGGAACCGCCTTTGTCAGCATTCTTAATATTTCCCCATGGATATGGTATTAAAAAAAAAAAAAAAGCAGCACATTTGCCCTACAATCTCATGTTTTATCCTTGAGAAATAATGCTTTATTGTAGATTTCTGTTGTTGTTTTTCCCTTTTCCATAGGAAAATGTCTTAGTAACAGTCTCAAACAGAGCCCAGAACAAGAGAGTTCATCTTCAAAATGTTAATTCTATCACTAACCATGCCTGGGTTAAAAACAGATATTGAAACAGGGGAATAAATATTTGACAATGCTGTTAAGGCAACTTTGCTAACGATTTTTGAACAACCTCCAACTGAGGTCTAAATGTCTGCAATATCCATAAACAACTCTATACTGTCCAATTAGGGAGACAAAGACATAGAGTCCTGTCAGGAAGATTTGCATGGCTAAGTGTCTGAGATCACAGAGACGATGAGGGATCGTTCAGAGTGATGGGGGATGCACAGAACGGATGACTATCATTACGATATTACAGAAGCTTACACCTTCCCAATTACTGGCAGGATTCATTAATTACTGCTGCATTTCCCTAATAGAATCCTCTCTCTTTGGCTTATCGCTACCTTCCCTCTGTCTACATAAACCCACAACTCAGCAGTCGATCACCTATGAAAAATTAGACGGTGTAGCTTCTATTGGCCTATTTAGAATGAAAAGGCAACTGAATAAGGAAAAAGAAAAAAAGAACAAAAAAATAGGGGCTGTAATGCAGATATGTGGGAGCTACAGAAGTGGCATCCGATGGGTTTGGAATTCTCTTGCTATTGAACTGTGTGAGAAAAAAATCAGTGGCAGCTGCAGTGAGAAGCATCATGGTGGGTTTAAAAGCACAATGAAAGCATTTTACATAGACATACGTACACACACAAACTATAGGCAGATTGCAAAGTGACAATTACTTAAGGCCTGCTAGGCTGAAGTTTCACAACTAAGATTGGTGAATATTACAGGGGCTCGATGCTGTTGCAATCGACTCAGCCCCATTAAAGATAATGGTGTGAGCATTTCCATGCTGTCATCATGTTACTATCAACAGCATTATCAGTATCAACTGCTTTTACAATTATGCACAATGGCTCTCCCTGCACAAAGACTTAGCAACCACCAAACTCGCTTTCTTTTTAAATACACTGAAAAGAGCGTAGATTTCAATCCTTCATCTGTTCACAGATGAAACAACATTTCCAAATCGTCACTGATAGCATTTTTTTCCTTCCATTCTAAGGACGGCCAACTGTTCTCAGCGATTTCTATTACATTTCCTACCTATTATTTCATGTAATGGCATTCCTTAAATTTTAAATTAGCTTTGAAGAATAAAAATAATTGAATTCCTGCTGTTTTGTGTACATAGAGGGTGACAGGAGCTAATGTGATAATTTAAACTGTAAATGAGTCTTCACTTTGTGTTCATTAATTACAGCTAATTACTGAATTACAAACCTTCTTGGTTAGGCACTGTTATGTATTCATGTAGCATGTTGGATTTCCAGCTGGTAGAAAACTGCTTTATAGACTTACAAGCTGACAACCAAGCTACCACCGAAACAATTCAGTTTGAAAAATAAAGGCAGGGTGGGGGGCGCGTAACTGCTCTTGCTCTTTGAATTAAGTGAGTGATGGGAAACGGTGCTGCAAACTTGAACCTCAGGTGAGCGAGGATTCGCATACGTAATTATAAAGCACACACTGCATTTGGTAGGGAGAAAGGCAAGGGTTTTGAGCTGCCACTTTGGGTGAAGAGCACGAGTCTGCTCTGCTCATACCTGCTTTACACCGGGGTTGATTCTCGATTCCTTGTTTGAAGTGGAATTACTCTCCTTATAGAGGAATACCAATGAGGCAGAAACAAGGCCCTTGTAAATGGGGCCAGTGCTCCTAGCGCCAATTCTTCAGCTATGCTCATGAACAGCGGGGCTGTAATATAAAACTGAACATCCAAGCAGATGCGCATTGCATTCCGTACCTAAGTGCTCATTGTTCCTTACTGAAGGATCGGATGTGATGCCATGGGGCTGTCTTGAGCAGTTACTCAACATTTTCTGCTTTGAATGGTTCTGTCCAAACCTCTCCTTTGGATACCTTTTGTCTGCTGATGTTTCATATTGAAGCTGAATGCACTAGTTGAAGTCTTTCTCCCAGCAAAGTGAGCAGGAGGAGTACCACAGTGACAACATCAGCCAGCCATGCTCGCTTTTTACAAGCTACAAGGCTCAGTGCCCAGAGAGAAAACCATGGCAGGTGGCAAAACAGAAAACAAAAAAATAGTCACCTTCCTTCTTTATAAACGGATAGACTGAAGATACAAAGGTTTCCCTTCTGTCAGCACTTGCATTTTCTCCTGGTTTCACACGCTTTGCTCTCTTTAACCCAAGACAGGCCAACACGTGCTCGATGCACGCTCCTGCACATAGCTCCACTGTAACCCATTGTCCCCATGCCCACATGAGCACATTTGCTAACAAAGCCTCCCCCTTCCCCCCAGCCACAGGTGAGCAAAGCATCGCCTCCAGCTCAGAGCAGCAGAGATAGCAAGAAAATATCAAATCAAAAAATCCAACTAAAACCATTTAATTAATTTATTTTGTGACCCACTTGGTCTTCCAGGCCTGGGATTGAGAAAACCTGGATCAACGGTCCTGTCCCATGGAGCCAGTGTTGGGTCTGGAAAGCAGATCCTTCTCAGGAGATCACGGTATTTACTATGGTCTAGACTGGAATAATTTAACTGAATAATACATAAATAGCAAGAAAGGAAGAGCTGGATTCTCAGCTGATGTAAAACTCTGTGGCATCATTAATTTCAGGAGAGTTATGTTGATTCACAGCAGCTGAGGATACGGCTCAATAGGTTTGTAATAATAAAGACTTTGATGAGAGGCCCCTGAAAGCAGTAACACTAATGTGTGACTGCTCACATAAACACTAGCTCAATGACAAGGCTTTTCTGCCTAAGAACTAGTCTGCGTCTTCAGGTTTAATGATAAGTACTAGTCTTTTGTCCTTAAATAATCGTTTTCATCTGGAGAATGGCAAAGTCACTTGTTCTAACACCAACAGAAATTCAGTAGTAGACTTAGCGATGGGATTCATGTCATGTCTTATTCCCTCATCACCTTCTCATGCTGTGTCTTCTCTTTTGGGGTACAAAAAGGCATGGGGAAATCAGGGAAGAAAAGATGTGCAGGCAGGAATTCCTTTTTTTCCTGTGGATAGTAGCTCTCTGCTATCTCCTAATGATAATGACTTTCATTAATCTTCCGTCGGTCTTTCATCAAAGGGTTCTTTTCACTCCACACACACAGAGGCCACTTAAATGCTACTATATATTGAGTAAAAATGATAATTCTTGATATCATGTTTAAAAAATGGTACGAGAAGTAACCGTGCAGTACGGTAACCAGAGGCACCCAACACGACAGAAGAGGTAAGACTGCTGTTCAGCAAGTTACCATTTCTAGGCAGTCTCTCACCCAACTTGTTTTCATGTCTCACTCCTTTTTATTCTGATAGGCTCCAGCATGCAAATTTGCACTAAAATGAAGCATTTCAAATGTGCCAGAGGGAAGCAGGGGCCTCACACCTATTGGGAGAATAATGTACCTAATGCCCTTTGGCTTTTTATTTTTATTTTTAAACACAAAGGTTTATTACTCCATTAGTTGAACAACTTAGAAGAACTGGCAAGGAACTAACAAGAGAGTAACACTTTATTTTCCATTTATTTTCTTCCATTGCAGCAGTGCTAATTAGAAGGAGTAGTTCTTGATACAGTGCTTTGGGGAATGCCGATGAGAAGCACACAAAAGGCTGAAGTGCCTCTTCTGTACAGCTTCGGATGTAGCAAAACACAGCACCCTCTCAATTGTCATTATCCTAATCTCCCACACTACCTCAGCATTTGGGACACTGAAGTACTTGCACGTTAGAGGCTGTACAGACCAGCCTTTTGAAGCCTAAACCCTTACTTTGGCGTGAGTCGTATTATATTAACTCAAAGCTTATCATAAAAAATATAAGTAATTGTTTTCAAACAAATATCAAACCTGCTCAGTAGTGGTGGAAAGGGAGACAAGAATTAGGTGGGAATATGTCTTCAGAGGGGAGATGAGTTCTGTGCCACCTGCATGCCCCTGGCCCTCAGGGTATGGGCTGCTCTCGGTGGGAGTCATTTCTCATCATCCATCATGCCCAATTCTGCCTCCCTGTAACCTGCTCAGTTTCAGCTCTTCAGATGGGCTAGCTCCAGACTTCAGGAAAAGGGAGAGGGAGAGAATTCCCCGACTTCCTCAATGCCACCAACTACAGTTTTGCCTGCGAAGATTTTCTCCCCCTCCTGGACTCGGGAAGGGGTCATGGGGATGAAGGCTCTGAGGGTGGAACGGCACCTCTTTCCCATTCACCAAGGTTTGATTCTCTTTATGAGCATGATCCGCCAATCCGTAATCAAGGGTTAATTTCACAGCTCACTGCTTCATCTAGCATAATATCCATTCAGACTAATTAAATCTGTCTAATAATGTGAGTGTCTTTGTCTTTGTTCTTTCCATTCTTTGTTTTACACCCTTCACATCTCATCTCCAGAACTACACGCCATCACACTCTGCTTGACAAGCAGAATCCATCCCTAAAATTAAAACATTCCTGACCTATCTGCGATGACAAGGCAAGCAAGCTTCACAGCGCTGCGGCCCATGAAGGGAGCTGACACATTTGTTTTTAATTTCAAAAGAGTAGAAAGTGAAGATCTGACCCTGTCAATCAGGCCCTGTGACAAGTTTAATCATTGCTGCCCCACAAAAATCACGGCTAAATAGGAATGCAAATAATGTATCACAGGGCTCTTATAAATGCTAATCAAGGAGAAGTAATCAACTGACAATTTCACTGATCTCCTTTCTGAAGAAGTCAGTCAACGCACTGTCTCTGGACCACAAAGAGAAGAAAAGACAAAAGGCATAGATGCCGTCTCCCAAAAAAACCTATCCTTTTCCAGGGCTTTCTTTTTCTTTTTTACAGAGAAAAACAGAGAATTCACTCTTTTTGATCCTCTACCGAACTTTAAAGCAAAGCTGTTTCTCAGGAACTTGAACAGTTACATGTCAAGTGTACTTTATTAACAGTACCCTCCCAACCCAGAGACAGCACTTGGAAACTTCTGCTAAAATAAAAATCTTCATTTGTCTTTGTCATTCATCCATCTTCAAAATTCTTTTCCATCTTAACAGCTTCTGTCCTCTATGGGCAATATATTTAGTGATATATGAAGTTTTACAAGTGGAAAGCTAATAGTTGAGATCACATTTTTTTTCTAGCTTCTCCCCTCCCTGTAAGAAAGATGGGAAAAAAAATCCTACTTGGAATTTATTTCAGTGTAAAGGCTCTCTTCAATACAAGGATTTTTTAACTGACTATCCTTTTATGACCTTTTAATGTGGTAAAGAACAGACACTGCGGGCATGATGCCAGTCTTTCACACATGAATTCTGCATGGCAAGAAGTCGGGGCTGAACCTATGTACGTAACGAAGAAGGACCCAGGACAGACAGATGCACAAGATTTGTAATGCTATTTACTATTATCATTTTATTGTGGTTTGCTATGGTAAGCTGTGGTTCACTGTGGTAGGTCCTGATGGGGCCCATCAAGCATTGGAGTCACTGTATTGGCACGGCACAAAAGGATAGGGTTTGGGCAATGAAACTCAATGCAGAGAGATGTAAGCAGTATAAAGACTGCTGCAAGAGGTAAAGTTCAAAGAATCTAGTCGTTTGAAGGTTTTTTTTTTTTTTTTTTTTTTTTTTTTAAGATTAAACTACTTCCCTATACCAAGCCAATAGATAAAATAACTTGAGAAGGGCTTCAGCAAAAAGACAGACAACCAGCAGGGCATCATACGTAGAAATCTTCCATAATAACAAAACCTGGGCCTTTACAGCCCATGACAGTTAGCCACAGCATATACAAAGCAGCAAAGGCAGCTATGTCAAAACAGGTTTCATCTGTAGAGCTGAGTTACAGAGTCCAAAGCCTAGCAGTGCCTTCCCCATTTGGGCTGATAGCTTTGCGTTGTATGAAGAGTGCAGTAACTGTTATACAAGTCCGGGGAAGATGCCACCAAACCCATTTCATACTGGCCACTGAATCACCCTGATTTACAAAGAAAGAAAGATGGGAACAATCTTTGGTCTCTCCCAAGTTTGCAATTACAAGAAGTTTTGGGGCAGCAACAGTAGCTTCTGTGCTGCTTCTGTGAGTAAATGTGATCTGGAGCTTTGTCACACGGTGCTCGCTGCTAGACAGGGATGTTCCCAGCAGTGAACTCTCCATAAAGGATGTATGTGGAAGGTGGGAGTAGAAAACAGAAAAAGAAATTGAAAAGCACTTTGCAGTTGTCATGTCACTTAGCAACAACCTTTTCTACTTCACATCAACACTGGTGTAGTAGAGAGACTGCACAAAGCACACGTACTGAAATCTGGGGTAAGCAGTGAATGTAGGAGGGCAAGAAGGAGCTCAGATACAAGCTAGCCACAGAGAGCTTTCATTTATTACTTGAGACATGTTTTACATAGCACTCTTTGGACTAGGATTTCTTCTAAATAATCTGCAGGATCTATGAATCACTGATCTCCAGAATACTTTTGCAGAGTAAGTTGTACAAATGCTCTTGGAGGTGGAAACCAAAGTTCAGTTAGTTGTTTCCCAACTGACCTCCATGTATCTGGTCACCCTTCTGTCTGTGGCTTACTCTCAGATGACATAATCCTCTCTCCCTTTGCTTGCTGGATTTTCCTAATAAGGTCCAGACTCATAAGTCTTTAACCCCTAGTGCTTCTTCCAGAACATAATAGGGTGGCTACTTCTGGCTGTTTATGAAGTATTTCCATCAGATGGAGAATGTGTCTGGGCTCCACAAAAGAGTGGATGCCCTTCCTTCAAGACTGAATGGCTGAGATTAAAAACTCTAGCACAGAGAGACACCTATGTAGGCCACCTTGCAAGTTTTAAAGATGATGATGTCAGGCACTTCTCTACTTAATTATATCAATTGCCCTCATTTGTTTACCTTCAAAGAGTTAGGATTTAATTATTAGCTGTTCCCATACTCTTAAAGGCCAACTGACTGGCTGAAGGGCTGATTGTCAAGAAAAGATGAGGAAACCTATTCTGTGTGATTCAGGAATTCATTGAGCTACTACTCTTTTCCTCAGGAAAAAAAAATGAAATTGCAGGAGCATATTTGAATATCTGCTAGTCCTATGGTTGCTCCCTGAATATAAAGCTCTGCAAAAAGTATGAAATATTACATAAATAGAGCATTAGTATATGCCAAATTAATAACATGCATTATCTAGCAGCCATGCAGTGATGCTTATTGTACAATTCTAAATCATCCTAATGGGAAGGAAAAATCAAAATCCATCACTTTGTGGGTGATTTCCTCTCCTTGCAATTGAAAAAAAAAAAAAAAAAGTGACTTTTGCACACAGAATTATTTTCAATGCATTATGGAAAGGTATGGAAAGGTGGGCATTGCCAAATGACCAGAACACATCACTAGCAACCACGAGCTCCTGAGCTCTGCTCCTGCTGAATGCTCAAAGGGTGTTGCTTAGCTAAAAGCAACCACAGTACTATTCTTGTATGCCTTACTTTGGGGTTGGAGAGTGACAGCTTGATTTTCAGCAGTCTATTACACACAACCGCACACACATACACGTTATACCTTAATTTTAACCAGGCATCAGCACTTGTGAATATATAATTGGTGGTAAACACATGTTCAGACTGAACTGCTAATCAAGTCTGCTTTCGTCCTGCCTAGACACACATGCGCACACAAACACCCGAACTCCAGAGGAACCTTGCCAAATAGAGAAGAGACTTATTTTTAACAGCTGGCTTTCATTTTTGCAGCTGCCAAGTAGCAAAGAAAAGTAACCCTGGTGATCAGGCCAGAGGACATGTCCTGTGCTTTTAAGCAGGCTTCCTGGGAGGACAGACAATAGACAATCGCTCGCACAGCCTCGCCTCTGCAAGCTGCCATCACACTGCGCCACTGCTGGCCTGCAAGCACCCAGCACAGAGTGGGTATTAATAAAGTTTTGGCCACTTGTTTCTCTTAGCCAGAAACCTGAAGAGATGGTGCAATGATGAATGAGGCTTTGGCACAGTGAGGGTCGCACAAGCTTGTTCTGGCAGTGCTTGGATGCCGTGCTGCTGCTGGGTCAAAGATGAGCCCTGGTAGGGTTCGCACTGCAAACACTTCTGGCTGTGAAGCCAAGCTGGGAACCTGCACAGCACACGTGCTTGCACTATGTCACTGTATACCACCATCGAAATCAACACATGCAAACAAACAGCACTTCACTTTGAAAGGTAGCAGTCAGTGCTCATGAGAGACCAGGTCCCCTTTCAGGGCCTGTGCAGCACTCCCATGGGTGCCCCAGGTCAGCTGCTGGGGCTTGGGTAGTTTTAACTCAAAAACATGATCACAAAGCTAGGGGTCTTACTGTTTTCTTCATCTTTTGTAGCCAGTGCTGGGGACCCTGCAAACCTTATTTATGATGTTAACTTCTGGACATAGAAATAACGATGAGCATAGAAATTCCCTTTGTTGCTTCCAGTCCAAACCAAAAATGTGCCTGAGAGGGGTAAAAAAGACCGGCACAACTCATTGCAATGCAGGGAGTGCAGAGCTATGTAAAATCAAATACTTGGTTGTCTGGCTTGGAAAGAGAAATTCTGCAGTAAAAATCCAAATGTAGATAGCAGCATAACTCAAGTAAATGAATGCTATTATCTTACATGAAGAATACATTAATATAGATGACCGTTACATAACACGGATTAACATAGTGTAATAATATATTTACTCAAAGTAGGCATGTTTTGACATAGTGCAAGCTGTGTACAGATGCCTAGAGAATTGAGAATTTTTATATTTTTATGAATATACTTAAAAATTAAATTTTGAAAAAAAGTTGGTCTTGAGGGTAAGGCATTCAGCCTGTAATGCAGGAGACTGGTGCAATTCTGACAACTTCAAGTAGAATTCAAAGGAGCTTAGCTCCTGTGTCTGTAATAATTGAGCTATCATATCTGTGTCTGTCAGATGTCAGTCATTTAACTTGCGCCTCAGCTGTATGTGATGAATTACACAATGAGCCAAGACTATCAGCTCACAATCTGCGTGTGTTTTATCTGTGTAATCTGTACCAGAGCAGGGAGTGTATCCTGCAATGTGCTTGCATAGTTTCTAGTGCTTCAAGGTCTAGGTCTTGATTATGGTCACTAACCACATCTTTTCTTTTGTCAAATTTAGGGTCTTGAACTCCTTGTTCTGGAGCTTCTTATTTCAAACACAATGGAAGAAAAAAATAAAAACAAAAACCAAAGCAATCACAGAAAATTTAAGTTTCTCCTATATTGTCCTCTGGGAAACTCGTTTACTGTAAAAGTCTATTGCTAGAACAAAAGTTTGATAGTGCCCATAGGACATTTACAGAGAGAGTAAAATGGAAGAATGGAACATTTTAAAGGAAAAAAAAAAAGAAAAAGAAAAAAAAAGAAAAAAAGAAAAAAAGCAAAAGCAAAAAAGCAAACACGGTGAAAAACAATCTCTGCTCTTTGTAAAACTTGTTCACTATCGCTTTTCTATCATACTGAACTTATGTTGCAAATTTATCTTCAAAGTCTGGAGTCACTTTTCATAAAAAGCCCGTCTGGTGTCATTCAATATCTGGTGCACTCCGGAGAACATGGCGGTGAGTGATTCCAGGGAGGACTTCAAGGATCACGGTCTTTGACATGTAGCAGGTTTCCCTCTCCTGAAATCCCAAGTCAAGGGACCAAGCTAATCTCTGTAGTTTTAAATCATAAATAGCCCGGAATATTAGTGCACCATAAACCAATGTTTTTTATCAAAACAACACACCAAAACCAATCTTGTTTTCTTTTTTCCTTTTACTTTAAGCTGATTAGAAAGTTAGTTCTGTAGTTGATTAAGTTCTGCAGAAATTGGGCTTGTGATGAATCATTAAACAAAGACATTTTTTGTACAGTAATAAAGCCTCAAATGATTAATTAAGGGCACAATGCCAAAACAAGTGTCTTTGTTTAAAACGCAGTGGACAAGACAGGCTTGGGAAAGTTGATGTCTTAAGTAGACGCCACAACATGTTTTTAATTATGTTCAGGAAGAAGAACAAGAATGGGAATTGCCAACTGTTTGGAAAGATAATTTTTTTTTTTTAGAAGAAAGATTAGAATAAAAAAAAAACAAACAGAGCATTATTGATTTAACACAAATGCCATTTGTTGGGCCTTTTGTAATTTCCTTATTAGTGTCATCATTCTGGAGTTCATATGCTCCCTTCTGTTATAGCATTTGGCACACATTCAGCTCCCAGCAATATGATACAGTAAACATTCAGTGACTGCTCATATTAAAATGTTTTATTTGTTGTAACTGTACCAATGATCAGGCAGTGCAACTCCTAAATTATCTCAACTGTTTCACAAGCTAATTTGGTAGGAATGAGCTAGTGACCATTTCTGCACACACATGCACACGCACACACACGCGCATGCTGAGGAGTGCAGAGCTGTGCTTTCAGTTGGAAACAAAACAAAAAGTTCATGCAACATCAACTCTCCACAGCTTCTTGTCAAATGTGTTCAGACTGCTCAGACAACACAGACATAAGCTCAAATCAGTGCCTGCTCGGTCCGACAGATTTTGTTACATCACCCACTTTGTGGTTACAGTGCAGGGGAGACCCCAAATGTTTATCCAGACTCAGTTTTATAAGGCCTTTCCGTGCAAGTTTTATTCAAGAGGCTATTTCTGAAATCACTGAACATGCTAACCTTGTGTGGTTAGATATGGAAAACAATTTTGGACACTTCAGTAGGGAGAAACTTGGAAGGAATTTTGAAGGGTTAAAAAACAGCACTATCCCAAAATCAGGTGTCTGCCAGTAAGAAAATAAATAAATAAATAAAGTGGTAACCACAATGTCAAGAGCATGAACCGTGGAGATTTTCATATAGTAAACCTGACACAAGGATCTCAGAAGACTTTACAGATAACCTTGTGATTGCTGTTGCCTTCTCTCCTTCTGTGTGTCCAGTTGCTGCCACAGTTGCTGCCAGAATAGATGCAAACAAGGCAAGGCTTACTGTAGTCCAAGGTATGCTGTATATAATGACTTTTTTTTTTTTTTTTTTTTTTTTTTTTCCCACTGAGCAGCGTCAAATACACTGGGAGCCTTTATTAATGGGGAGCTTCTTCATTTCTTTGGAGTCTCGTTCCAGCCTTGATCTTTATGCAAGCCTCCCAGTGCCCTCAGCAGGAGGCTGCCGTGGATCAAGGGTAGTGCGTGACCTTAATGCTGTAGCACAGGTCCCTGGATCATAATTAAACACATAATTTGGCCCTCTCCACAGAACGGGCTTTGACACCTCCGGAGTAGATGTGTGGCCTTACAGGCCTCTTCATCTCTCATTTGTCCCACTAGAAATGGCACACGTGTAAACATGCAATCAGGCTGTAATTACACGGCCAACATGTGGAAATACAGACTGTTTCTCAACCTCTCTATGAGCAGATTTACATATTAGCACCGACTATTAATACTTACTGTCCCTAATGAGACAGGCCCATGAAAGTCTTCTACATGAGTAAGAGGAAGAGTAGACCTCTCAAATGGCTTTTTGTTTCTCATGATTAGACAGTGATCCAAAATAAAAATTAATAAATAGCTATTTTTACTGGGCTTCCCATTTATTTGCCTGTGAATATATGATATAGGTAAGGTTTTTTATTTTTTAATTTTTTTTTCTATAAAAGGATTTATTTTAAAGCCAGGGCCAGAGGCATTGACGGTGAAGAACAATGGGAGAGGCTGGGCTGTGCAACTGTCATTTCCATACCATGAGTCGCTGGAGAATGCAGTGGGCTATGGAGTGATTTAGCTGAGGACAGAAGCCAAATGCCGAATCTGCCACCAAATCTCTCTCTAAGGCCTGGCCCTGCTCTGGGTATCCATTCAGTGCTCAGGGCATTGAGTAAACATAATAACTAATCAGATGCAGCAAGTTGTCAGATCTATATGGATGCTATAAAACTTATAAGGATCCCCTTAGGCAATAATAATAGCTCTGTGTGTCAATTCTGTACATAGCAAAGCAGAATAGATCCTAATGTAAAAGCAAAGAAAACAGACATGACATTTATAGCAGAAAAGGGTGTGTGTACTAACAAGCTAAAGTTTTGCCTGTTATCTAATATTTCTGTGTGCCTCTGATAAGCTGGAAACTCCTTAAACTGCCATGGAGGTGCTGGACATTTTGAGCAGAGCTGAAAGCCCTGAGCACCCCCACTGCAGGTGCTCAGCACCAGAAACTTGGTCTTTGCCAAGCACAACTGGCACGTGGTGTACGCAGCCTTTGCTTCTTTTCTGCACTGACCTGGTTCAAAGGTGGGAGGTCCGAAAAGGGGTGTCCAAACAATTAGTGGATCAAAAGCACAATTTGCTAACGTGCTAGCAGTGTTAGAAAAGGGTAGATTGAAGGACCAAGATAAAGCAGCCAAAGCTTGACTAAATAGATTCAACAATTTCTTCTGGTTTGACCGTTTTTGCAAAGATAGTATAATTAAACCCTTAAAATATGTATAATACAAAAATAGAGATTCTTGTCATGATGATTCTCTTCATAAAAAAGAAAAAGAAAAAGAAAAAGAAAAAGAAAAAGAAAAAGAAAAAGAAAAAGAAAAAGAAAAAGAAAAAGAAAAAGAAAAAGAAAAAGAAAAAGAAAAAGAAAAAGAAAAAGAAAAAGAAAAGGAAAAAGAAAAAGAAAAAAAAAAAGAAAAAGAAAGAAAGAAGACAAAGGATAATACTACATTGTTTATTCCTACACTTAAAGCAAAAAAAAAAAAAAAAAAAAGTCAATTATTATCAGAAAAAGTTTTTCATTTAATGGGACTAAACTAATTTAGCAACAGTGTCCTTCCCACTATGCAGCCATGTGAAACAAACACTGAACGCTGGCTCCTGTTGCTCGTACAAGGGATGAAAGTGTTTCAAAAATCCACAGCAGGCTTTAAATGGCAGCTCATCCTACTGATGAGAAAGTGTCAGTGATGCCAAACTGGGCGAGGAGGTGGATTAGATCAGAAGCGAAAACTGCGGAGCAAAAGGCCTAATCTAACCCCCCAAACACAAAGGAAGGGTCCTGCAGGGTGCTGCATCCCCTCTGCTGCCACTGAACTCGGTGCAAAGCACAGTGCTCTGCACCTCCAAGCTGGCTCTCAGGGCACCTCTTCCTTTGAAAGCCAAATATTCTTTGTGGTAGTTCCTTTCAGTGAGGTCTATGTTTAGCCATCAAAGCTGCTTTTAAGATGACTGATATTAGGTTTATTCACTCCACACCTGTCCCCACCTATGGTCAGAGAGCTGAGAAATGTTCGGATGGCACATCATGGAGGCTGGATGCCATCCAGGGTGACCCATGTATTCTGTAGAATACATCTGCCGGCAGAAAACTTACAGGAGCTATGCCAGTGCCTCTGAACAAGTCCTACTTACTGTTTCATTCAGTTCTTAAATGGGAGCACATTTCCACTCTGCTCTCTGTAGAGCTGGTTACCCAGTCGTATTAGTTTGCTGTGGCCTTATGTGAACTCCGGCAAATGAACCGCAATCGACTCTGTTCCTCCTCCCTGTTTCATTACAGAAAACTATTTGCCTTTTTAAATTGAAGTCTGAAAAATAAGTGTGCAAGCAGGTTAGGAGCCTAATGTCACCTGAAGATATTTATTGTGGTTGCTTTCTTTGAAGGCAGAAATGTCCAATGAGAAGACGAAAATAGATGAGAGAACCTGCAGCTCCCCGAAAGGTGTTTTCCCCTCATGGGAACATAATCATTAACTTTAAATAAGTCCTCCTTAATCTCCTGAGCTGTGCAAACAAACAAACAGATAGAAAAACCAACTGAATGTTTTCCCTCTGCCTTTCAAAAGCACAAACAAAGCCTCATGTGCCAGATGGACGCTTTCAGAGACAGAACTAGGGTTTAGAAAGGGCTGATCACTCAGCAGTGTTTTCTGGTGGCTGATGGGGGAGTTTGCTCTGAAGCTTCGTGGTGGTTTAAGATATTCCAGGATGCACTGGTACAGTGTCTGCCTTCCAGCCCTTTCTGAGTGGAGTTTAATGTATTTGACGATAAACTGCAGAGCTATTTTCAGCATGTTGCAGTGCTGAAAAAAAAATAAAATAAAAAAATTAATATCTATTTCTTGCTCTTGTAGAACATGTGAGACAATAAAGCCTGTCCTATGTTTTTGATACATATACAAATTTTATGACAGTCTCTCTGGATTCCTTTACATTTTGCTGTGGGTATGGTCAATACTGCGCCAAGCTGGCAAGGAGTGCTGAGTGACACAGAGTGACGGAGCAAACAATAAATGTGTAGAACTTAACAATTTTGCAAGCACAAGTGAAGCCACTGGCAGCACTTAGGTCTCACCTAATGTCATGTAGATGCAAATTGGCATTCATAATTTAAACAAGGCCTTTTTCTGCACCCCAGCAACATGAGCCGGATGCAAAAGGAAAACGGAAGACTTTCTCCGGATACAGTGAGGATCAAGCAGAATCTCATTAAGGACCACTTCAAAGATCAGTTCTTCATTTCCATACAAACAAGTTTAAATTATCTTGTGTGAATCTGCTGTTAGCTGTTGCACTGTTCCATTATGCATGATTCTTGACTGCTTGTATCATGAAAATCTGCACAGTGCTCCATTAGTGATTTTCAGTGTTATGCTAAAGCTTGCAAGTGGTCATGTTATTAGGTTAAAGTACTATATTTTACATATTTATTCTGCCTTACCACATTTATTATTTCTGTTACTGGACGAGTAGAATTTAACGTGTATTTGACCACCTACTTTTCATGACTTGTACATGATTGCAGGTACAAACCTACTGGATAGCTAAACACAAATAGACAACTAGAGATGACTGCCTCTTTGCTCACACTTTCTTTGGAGTTTTGATCCACTTCTGAAAAAAAGGTATGCAATTCCTGCGGAAAGATGTGCTGGAACAATCAGGCTGTATCTATAAAATTAATCCTTTTAAATAACTCAAAATAAACTATGTGACACATTTCATTATGGCATAAATTATTGTCTTTATTATAAAGGATTTGTTTTACACTTAGGTAATTTAAAGAAGCTTTTCCCAGGATTTTCATCTCTGAAAGTAAAAAATGATATCATCTGGTTTGGATGTCTTTATATTTGTCTTACTTCTGGGATGCACCATATTATTAACTTTCATAGAATATATTCTGTTCTCAAATTACTGAAATCATATTGCCTTCTTCAGGGATATTTATATTAGAAAAGAGACTTGTTACAAAATTCAGGAACAAAGCCGATGTGTTACAAAGGCAAATATATCATTCATTATATTTATAAGAGAAAACAATAATTCTCCTTTTATATATTGGTTATTTTGCAAGTATTTGGGTCACGGCTGAATGATCTTGGGATGCAGAGTTAGAACATAGGAAGTGTAAACCAAAGCTGCGTACAACCAGCTCTCCATTGTGAGAAGTGAAAAGGTGTTTTTTTAATTGAAGGAGAATGTGTAAAAGGCAAAAATTGTATTTCCTTCTGCTTCCCAAAGTGGTGACATTCCATTAAGAAATAATGGTGAAATGGCCATCCAACTGCACCTGAGTGACAGCATCTGGTGAGGCCACAACTTGAAGGAGAAAGTGTTTCTGAAGCATTTGCCAGCAAATGCTTCCCACTGAGAACTCAAGCAGGATATCCCACCAGCTACTTGACAAATCAGGAAGGAGGCTGGGACCAGGCAGAAGGAAATATATATATATATATATATATATTTTTATATATATATATTATATATATTTTATATATATATAATATATATATATATATTATATATATATATATATTTTTTTTTTTTTTCACACAGCAGCATATTAACCTGTGGCACTCATTGCCACTGTAGATGCCAAAAGCATCAGTGCGCTCAAGCAGCGATGAGACATGGCCATGGAAGGCTGTGGACATGGAGGGCCACAAAACACAGATAGATATTATGAAAATGTGGAAACTTGCACTTGATTCTAATACGTTGTGGGCTGTATGAAGTTCTTATGGACATACAGCTCTTCTCCAGTCTCATCTGTGTGGATACAGATGAGGCAGGACAGTGCAGAAATAACAGGAATAATATTGAGTGTCTGAACAGACACTTCTGAAAGGCTTATTATGCTGAGATGTAGCTGAACCAAAATACTTTTTCAAACAGTTTTGAAGATGTGAAGTGATTGGCATCCGAAACCAAATCATGAGCCATGTTTTGAAAGAAATCCTTTTTTTTTTTTTTCTTCTCTCTCTCTCTCTCGCTCGCTTTTTTTTTTTTTTTTTTTTTTTTTTTTTTCCATGAAGGGCCAAACGAAATCCCTGACTATCAGCCTCCCAATCCATCTGCTGCCTCTGTTTGGGGCTATTCAAATCCATATCCAAAATTTTAGGCTTCATCTGATCTCTGATAATAGATTGTCAGCTCTGATGCTTTATCCTCATAAATTGCAGGCTGACATACGTTCTTTCTCAGGTAGTTCATTCATCTTAAAGCATTTTGTGCTTCTAATTTGTCATTTTTCTTCCTGCATCCCCGCTGACCACAAATTGCAGATGGTATCTCATCATGGGGCACCATAACAACAATAAAAGCCTCAACAAATAGTCAGGATCTGATCCTGAGTGATACTGAATGCCTTCAATTTTCACAGATGCATCTGGGAGCAGTGAAGACCCTACACCTCATAGGCAGCACCTCGGATGGTGCCTGGGGATCCTGCTTGTGGGCGCAGTTACTGTTTTATCCATGAAGACTGATAAATGTGTGACCTACTATCACCAACCCTATTACTCCAATACCTTGAAACATCAGGCAAAGAGAAAGATGCCACTGTGCTGGGTGCTGTACAAACCCCAGAGATGACATCAGTTCCAAAAGAACTTGCTATAGAAGTATAAAACAAGAGATAACAAAACAATGCAAGAGTACATGAAAACAAAGGGTAACACACACAACAGGAAAGGTTGAGGTCTCAGCAAAGCAGCAGCTTAACCATTACCTAGCTGAACTAGCTATTTACAGATTTTTCCTTTTCCGTTTTTGCTTGGCTGTAACTTTATGAAAATATTCATTTTTTTTTTTCTGCACCATTGTTTTTTTTTTTTTTTTTTTCTCTCTGCCAGTCAGCTCTTCTGATAACCCTGCTGAAGTTAAAGACAGGGTTAATAAAAGCGATCCAAGTTTGAAGATATTGCCATTTTGCAAGGCAGACTGGGTGTGGATAACAAAATTAAGAATCAGCCTTATCTGTGAATTGGCATGGAAAGAAAAGAGGTTCAAACTGTTCACACGCCTTCATACACTTTTCTCCAAAACATTATAGAATTCTGTTCCTGCAAAGATAAAAAATCATTGGCAGGTTTTGGTACCTGTGTCTGCAGTTACTGCACAATTACCATCCTCCTATGGGCAGATGCAATTAATTAGCTACATTTACAATTACTGCAGCTGTGTGTGTACAGACACAATAGGAGAGAAGCAGCTTTTTCATGCTTGCTGTCTGTCGAAGTGTCTACAGACACCTGTCCCTTCACTCTCACCTTTTGTGACACACTAATGTGCAGGAGCTGCAATATTAAGGTAAAAACTGCCTGCATTACATTTTTAAGGCATCAGGAGTCTTTTCTTTCATCTTTCCCCAGATTTTTAACATTAAACAAGAGTACAAAGGCTACTGAAAAATCTTTCCCTGGCATTAAACCTGTGACGAGGACAAGGAGCTGCCTGGCAAAGCCACCTACAAACCCCTAGCCGCCTTCCTCCCTTCAAAACCCAGCACTCCCAAGGAGTTAAATCTGCCACCTCCCTCCACCACACTGAAGAAAATAGATGTGATTTTCTTTACAAAAGAGCATTTCATTTAGGGAAAGAAAGAAAAAGGAAAGGCAGAGTTAACATAGCCATTATTCTCCATCTCAGGGAAAGCAAATCCTATTTTGCCTGTCATTACAGTAGGTAGAAAAATCCTTTCATCCAGTCATTAGTTGTAAACATTCCCGCGCCGCCTGGGACCAGGCCTCTGTTTCCCATCCCGTGCCGAAGCCATTTTCTAATACTAATGTTTTATACACACATCTCAGATACAATGCGAACTCCCCCAACCCCAAAGGCAACGGGGCATTCGTTTATACTAAATCAGAAGTGTCACCCTTGGCAACCTGCAGCACTGAAACATTTATTCGGCTTCACATTGCTGGCACTTAGAATTATTTCTTTCATGCCTGATAGCCGAATTACAATATGGCAGGTTTCCCCGGAGCCACTGGATCATTAGTGCCAGCTCACAACATACTTTCAACTGATATGGCATTTCATGTACAGCTGCCAATCAAGGCCTGGGGAATGCAAATGAGGGTGGGCCCATTGGTGTTCAATTACTGTACAGTGAGCTCGTACAGCTCCGTTAATGACTGGCAGTCGTTTTGCTGAGTGGAGGAAGAGCAGAGAACAGAGGGAGGAATTCCCTCCGGGGAGCCAGTTGCGAGTGCAAGAAGTTTTTACATTTGATTTCCATATTTATTCATTTTTCCCCCCTCTGTGTGTTTCTAAACACGAGGCCGAAAAAATACTTAGCACAGCTTGTTTTACAAACACACAGCCTTGTCAGTTCAGTCGATTGCCAAGGCCACATCAGCAGAAGATTAGACTTTTTTTCTCCCCCCTTTCCCTTCGAAATATATGCCTCTCTTCAGAAAGGCCCAAGATGCCTCAGCCTTGAGGGAGTTTTAAGCTCTATGGAATCAGTTATTATAGTTCATTTTTGTGATTTTTGCTGTCCTTTTTACACACAAGAAATATGATGCCAACCTTTCCACGACACACATCTTCCACCATTTGTGAGCTCCTTCTGTCATGAAATACCTCTCTGCACCCACATCTGCAGGGGTCACTCACTGAGAAGGATGAAAAACAATAGCAGTCCTATAAAACCAGAACTTCTGCTTAATGCAATTCTACATTACTGTGGGCATTACGGCCGCCTGCGGACTGCCGGTCGTGGGTTCTGCAGCCATGCATCATGCAAGGCACGCTGTTTCAAAGCACTGACAAAGTATGGCAGAAGGGAGGTTTTTCTTTCCCTCCCCACCCCTAATATCCAAGTTCAAGGAACAGAAAACAATGCTCAGCAATTTCAGATGCGTTTTACTTTGCATTTTAGTGACAGTCCCTCCAAATCCTGAGGTGAAATTTATGGTACATGGGAAGAAAAAACCCTGTGGCCCCACTGCATCCTCTCCTGCCTCTGAGCACCCTGGTTCCATGCAGGCCATTCTGTCATCAACAGCTCCATATTCCCCAAATGCTGGCAACAGGAGACAGGACAAAAACCAGGTCATTGTCATCTTTAAATCTTAGGGAAGCTGGGGATGGGTTTTACTTTACACTTTACAGCTCTGGCCAGTCCCTGTAAGGGAGGAATATGACACCGAGCAAACCCAGCACCTAGGCCCTGCCCAGCATGCAGCTGGAAAAGCAAGTGTTTTGTGCAGGCCCATAGGCAGGCAGGGCAGGGGATAATGATTTTGTTAGCTTGTTTTTGGGGTTCAGAAGCATGTTTTTTGGGTTCAGAAAATATCAGTCAATAAATCCTAAAACTTTTTTTTCTTTTTTTTTTTTTTTTTCTTAAATGTGTAGTTCAAAGGAAGCTTTCACTGAGGAAGGAATACTCATGTCTACAGTAGATTTCCAGTCAAAACAAAAGACCAAAGACAGAACAGGAAAAATCAATTATTTTTTTTTTTTCTTGTGTAAGAGAGGAGAAGCATTTCTCTCTGATTCTATTAAGATGATTATGACTCCTTAGACTAGGCTAGTATAATATTACGGGCAACACAAATATATTCCTGGTCTGCCAACATCAACGCTAGGAATGCACACAAACGTGATGAAGGTGGGGGACTGGATATTTCATTATGTTACTTTACTGGAAATAAGGACCCCTTATAAATGTCAACAACATTGAATCTATACCTGTTAAAATATAATTAAAAAATGAAGTAGTTCTTATGTCTGCGTAGTAGCTGTGTTTTAATGTTAATCACTGAGTCACATTTAAAATCCTTTAAAAACAGGAAATGATGTGAATGACTAAATGTCTTTGTTGTTCTTTACTTATTAAGGCACAGCAGAAGCCAATTAGACTTGTTTTTCTCAATGCTAAGTAATAAAGTGGAATGCTCCTATTTTCTGTAACCAGATTGCAATCCTCCACAGGATGGCATGATATGAAAACACCCCAGAAATCACTGGGTTGGGAAGCATGATCCTGCATTAAATGAAAGTTGTTTGCATGACCGCTATTGCTGCGGTGGCCAAATGACAAGTCTGAAGTGGAGGCTGGTAGGGAGACACATTTCCTGCTTGCGTGCAATGTCTGAGATATGCTTCTGCTTTGCTCAAGTTCCTCCCTCTATTTAATTGTTTGCAATTGGGAATAAAACACTGGGTTGGACCTGTCTGGCTCATTATTTCTACTGCAAATAACTAACGATGTGCACAGTGAGCTGCTGCTCTCTAGAACAGGAGGGGAAGCACTTCTTTCCCCTTGCAGTGCATCTCGGGAGGACCTGGGAGTTGAATCTCAGGACCCTGAAATGATATTCTTAGTTTCAGTCTCCAAAGGTCACCTTAGGGAACCACAGTTGGCTGCAGGATGAGAACTGCGCAGCCACTGTGATCTCGCGCATGCATTTCACAGCCCGACATCACAAGTCTTGTTCCGAGATTTACACTGTCACAGAACAGACCAAAGGTTTCTGCAGAGTATCCCCTCCCACTTTCCTGCTATTTCATGGACTGGTAGCACACATCTGAATATATCGTCTTAGCACAATGATTTGCATAATGATGCCATAAGTGTGCTTGGGGGAAGGGGAAGGAGAACAGGGACCAACATGGTAAATTTAATCAGGCATGTCTTTGGCAATCCTAGACGAATTCATGAAAAGTAAATGCGCAGGTTATTCCCAAATAAACCACAGTTGGCACTTTAATATATTCTTCTATGATTTTCTTTTTCCTGATATGTTGAAGGAGAATTTTAAGATTAAATTATTAGTTGCTTTAGTACTCATTTAATACCAAAGGTCTAATTAATTTTACTACTGTAGAGGTTACCTTGGAAATGATATTCCATGATGCTGTCCACTCTTAATTGACATATCCTACATGAACTGATTTCTCTGCCTATGGAGAAGTAAATGTTTTTCCCTCAAGGAAGCAGGTTAGAGATTTTTTTCTGTTGCTTCTTGTTCGTGTAAGATGACAATCAATGCCTAAATCTTTACAGAATAATTCCAAAAGACAAACTTGGTCATACCTGACTGATAAGAAGAAAAGTGCTTTACCAAATATACTTGTGTGTGACATAAAAATCTGACACGGGAAAAAAAAAAGAAAAGAAAAAAAAAAAAAGAAAAAGAAAAGAAAAAAAGTCTGATGGTTTAATTACGTATGGAAATACAGTTGTCTGGACACAGCTGAACGCCTGGCAATTCCTGTCAGCATCTGCAGCCATTGCACACTCACCACATCTGAACATACTCAGCTGAGTAGAAGATGGAGGTTGGTGTATGCTCCAATAGCTACCCTGAGGTCAGAATCCAGTCTTAATGATGTAATGAAACCATGATGCAATTCTTACATAAGTCGCATGTGCATGCACACACACTCAAGCTCACACAGCGGCAGTTGATGTGACCCCTTGAGTTTAAAACCAGCATTTCTGTGCACAGAAAAGAATGGGCTAGCATAGAAATAGATAGCAATCTTTGCTGTGGAGCACTCATTAGAGACTAAGATCTCAAATTTACTTATATAAGCTTTAATTTTACAATAGGTCCCTGAACTAGTCTGATGTATCCAATGCATAATTTTATGAAGCATATCAAGTAATATTTTTTTTTAATTTATACTTATGTAGCAATTCTTGCACAGTGTGTTCAAGATACCTTACAGACAATGTTATTGACAACATTTCCCTTAAGTATTTGTTACCAACATAATAAGCCTTTCACAGAACTGCATTGTTAATTTTTGACATACAATACTGTCCACTCCTATCATGTCTCTCTGTAAGAAAAACTGATTGTTGGAACTACGTCTGCTGCATCTTGATGACATTTTCCCTACAATTAGCAATTTTCAGGTCAAACAAAAGTAGAGCCCAGAGACCTCAAGTTAGCTGACTGGATAGAGTGCATATTAAAAACATCACGGTCTGAGGTTCACATCTCACTCTGTCTAAATCAGAGGACTGTGATGAGCGTGACTCCCCCAAATGTAACTACTTGACCACTTTTACTTTTGCAATGGTTTGAGGTTTTTTTTCTCCTCACTGTGATTTTAATGGTGTTGGTTTCACATTGAGGGGAAATAAAACATGCATGTGTAAAACTTTTTCACAGAGTGGAACTACTGTTTCCTGGTGAGACCCAACATTAGTCACTGCACAGTTTAGCCTTTTCCTTTAGCACAAGTACAGGGAGAACAGGGCTTCAAGATTCAAGGCTGAGCAGCAGCTAAGACATTCACTTGACTTTGCCAAATTACAGCACACAGAATTGGAAATTTAAGTGCAGTAAGAAGTACTTCACTCTCCAAGTTTATAAGCTTTCACTCCTATCACAAGACTCCTACTTGAAAGAGCTGAGTATGAAAGTTGAAGTCTCTAAAGCGTGCTAGACCTTTGGGGTTGGCATGCACTTACATCACCCACATCAAGGCTGCTCTTCTTCTAGAATCCTGCCTGCTTCTCACTCCTGAGAAATGAATATGACACATCAGGACTATCCAGCGGCCAGCTTTGCTCACTAATATCAGAAACTAGAACTCACAACTCAACCAGCTTTAATGCTGCCATGCGAGTGGCTTGTGGTTGTCAGTGCACAGTCAGGTGTTGCACTTCCAATCACCCCATTTGTTGTTTTTTTTTTCAAGGAACATGGAAACAGCAGTCATGAAAATGAAAAGCAGCAGGATTCATTCCTTTGGTGCAAACACCACTCAGTTGCAAATGATTTCCATCAGAGTATAAATGTATGGAGTGGAGCTGCAGAAAAGTCTGTAAGTTGGGAGAGACAATGGATGACACCTCTCAGATAGAGAGATAGGTGGTAAATCAGATGAGGTTAAAATCTGGGGAACAAACCTTTACATAGTCTCTAGCTGAGAAAGAAGGAAGTGAGAAATCCTATGCTTTCTGAGCAATGAAAACAGTGAAGAATTTAACTGGAAGATGTACTCCTAAAAATATTGCAGGATATTTAAGATTTATTCCAGTCCAGTATAATGCATGCATTAAGTTGGATTGTGTTGTCCTTGAGAATAAGGTACAGAAACAATAACAGAACTGTTTGCTTTAAAGAAGGGCAAAAAGATGACTAAAATCCTAAAGTTGACTAAGATCAAAACCATCAAAAAAATAAAAATAAAATTCAAAGATACAAAAAGACTAAGGTAAAAAATCTGAAGTTTTACATGAAGACAGAGTCCACATATACTGAAATATCATTTTACATTTGTAGGTCAGAAGTTTGCAGTATTATGAAAAGTATGTGTCAGGAGAAATATATCACTCTCATATCTTGGGGCTATTAGTAATGTATTCAATACATTGATTAGTTCTATAGCTACTCTTTACCAGAAGACAGAAGTAGTTAGACAATTTCAAACTTTGAAACTTAAGAAAACATTTTCTTCAAATATTACACACCCCACCCCCCACTCCAGTGTCCCCCCGTTTGTTACAAGGGCTGTTAAGCCCAAATTTTTAGCAACACACACATGCAGAAGAATCACAGATGTTGAAAACTGAGTAGCATATACACCTCATGGTATAAGAGCTGCTAAATTAATGTTTGATTCAATGGCCACTGTGCTGGTCATTTGACTTTTTTTTTTTTTAAACTGCTTTTGTGCTTCTTGTATCCTGGAAGCTGTGCAAACAAATCAGGTGTGCAAATGAGATTGTAGTCAGGAAGATTTGGGTTTTTCTCTGTTACTTTATGCTTTAATTTTTTTATGAGTCTCTTGTGTCTAGTTTTGTTTATAATGCCTAGTGGCAGATCCTATTTGTGACTTATCATTTTAAAGCAGTTTTTGCATTTCATCTCTGTTGAATTCCCTCTGGAGGATGCTACCAAGGAGGCTAATAATGCCAACAAAGCCTGCTGTAGTAGAGGAACTCAGGAAAAGAAGCAGATTATATTATTGCACATTTGCAAGAACATCAAATTCACCTGGGCTGCTGCAATACATGTCCCTCTTTTTGTCTGTTTTTTTTTCCCCCTTTTTTTTCAGAATGGGTAGAAATGATCCCCGGTCACTCATACCATACATCAGTACTTTACCTGACACATAGGATGAGAGAATCAGTGAGCAGACTTTGAGCAGGAAGCTGAAGTAGTTCTTTGTGCACTTTCTATGCCACACAATCCTTTTCAAAATCTGTTGAACTGTTCAGCAGGTTAACAGTGCTGATCATGTGGCATTACACCCCAAAACTGTCAAATAACTGCCTGAACACAGGAAAAAAACCACCAGGATTCAAACATTCTTGTATTAAGGGGTATTAAAGATTTTCTTCTAATGTGACAACAATTCTATATTTACTGTATACAAACACTGACCCAGAGACCAAGAGGACCAATCTGACTTGTCATTTGGATCTAATTTTTCAATAGTTATAAAGACAAAATTTAAACATGTCTCCTGAGTACTTGATCTTTGACAAAATTGTAGTTGAAGTCACACAGCAATCTTCAAAACAGGGAGCACCAGCTACAAAGGAAGCTCTATGATCCGGGGAGCAAGTGTCCACCTACGAAGGAGAATCAGGGTCTATTCTTCATCCTACAGCTGATTTCTAGCATGCTCCTGGCAAACCACTCTGTCTCCTGTGCTGCTGCCCACTCTGTCTGCCTTGCTGTTTGGACTCAAAGCCCGTTAGGGTAAGGACTGTTTTGTTTTGCAAGCTTTCTGGAAGGCTAATGTTGTACAAATAGGATTGGCTTTGTTTAAGGATGTTTGCAAATTGCTAAGAATGTATGATTCAGAAATATTAAAATGTGATTGAGAATTTGCAATGGGTTGAAGGCAATGACAAAGAAACCTGGGGGTACATAATAAGTATGTAACTGTTCTCTATTAAAAGCATCAAATAGCTGCTTTTTCATGTCAGTACTGAAGGGAAAAAAAAAAAAAAAAAAGGAATAAAATAAAATAATTTCCCCTGAAGGACAGCCTACTGGAAAAGTGTCATTTGTTCTTGACCCAGCCTCTAAACTCAAGCTTACTGGCAAAATGGTAGAGGAGTTAGCGTATCATCTTGGGGTGTGCAGCAGTGCAGAAGAATTTGACAGCCTCCTGGATGAGTTCTCTATTTACCAACTCTTTGATACTGACAGTGTTATGAAAGGGCCAGTAAACACAGCAGTGCTCTAGTTCTGGGGCACTGTTCTTGGCAAGAAGCAGGCACTAGGGCTGATTTTTTTTATTTAGTTAGACTCATGTCGATTCTTTCCTGCTTGCCTAACTCAAAGAGGCAGAGCCTGAAAGACTTTTTGCAAAAATGTGAAAGACCAACTAATAATAGTGTCTAAAGTGCCAGTCTTGCCAAAGAATTCAATGAGATTCTTAGCTGGTTAAAATGGAAAAGCTTTATGCCAATTTAAAGCAGTGGAGTATCTGGTCCATCAACTTTTCTTTACTACAGCAGTATGATATTTTGATATCAATTAGTTTATGCCTTTAAGCAAGAGAATAGACTTAAAACAAAGCATTCAAATCTGTCTTGGCTTGATACACCCAGGAAAGACAAACAAACAGCTAAATGTGAGTATGTGCATGCAACTCTTTTTTTGCAGAAATACCTAAACCCAAACAACTATTGAACTCCTACCGTAACACTTAACATCATACAAATAAAACTGCTAAAGAAGAAAGGATTTATGGATAAAATATTCTATATTATTATTGAAGTCAATATTAAAATATAAGTTCAATAAAATAAGTATCTGAATTCTCCAATCTTCATTATTATTTTTCTACAGACTGAATCTGAATAACAATACCATTGTATATATACTTAACAGTCTTGGTTTCCTCTACAGCCAATGCAGAAAAGTTGTTTCCTAACCAAAGTGCTCTTGGTATTCTATCAAAGTTTTACACCCTGCTCTCCTGGTTACAGAGGGAGGCTTTAATCCAAGGACTAAACTAGGTTCCTAGAGGTTAGAAGCAATGGGTGACTCCCATCTGGCTCCAAAACAGTCTCTGGTGTTTTCACCCCAACATTGGTTGTGTTTCAGCAGCACATCTCATCATATGACTAGGTGAAGACCCATTTTCCCAGCTGCAGATGAATATGTGTGTGCTTGAAGTTAATCAGATATTGCAAGTGTTTGCCAGACTGAGCCCTGCATGTGAAAACCCATCAGTAGGAGGGGTAATATACAAGCATTATTATTTTACGTATTATTGCAAACTAACTGATTTAATAACTCATGGCATAATAATTCAGGATCTAGTTAGTCTAGGATGAGATCAAAAAACATCAAAAGCATATGGAGCATAGCTTTTAATTGCTCTAAGACTTCCCCCCAGTCTTTCAGCACCATGAACTGTCTATTAATAAGTGACCAGAAAGCTGACAGAGGGATTGTATTAAAAGACTTTTCTAGCAGTTTTTAGACCTCAACATGATGGCCATCTTAAATTTGCCAAATGACGCCTCCAAATGAAACATTTCTGGTTCAGAGTCTTCACAAATATGCAGATGTTTGTGAAGATGAATACAAGTTTTTTCCGCTCCTGACATACTATCAGTTTGTCAACCTATCCTTTTGCACTTTGCAGCAGCAAATATGGCTTTGTGTAGCAACAGAAGGACCATCTTTCATTTCAGCTGAAGGCCACATTCTGCACCTCAGTCAAATGTTTTAGACAAATGCTCTTCATAAAATAAGGCAAATGTGTCTTTTTCTGCTTTATAGGAGGTCAGCTGTTATTCTCTGTCAATGGATTATTATCAAAGATAAAACCTTAACAAGCATTTTCTTTTTCTACTCATTTTTAGGGTCATATTACAATCCATTGAAGTTTTGTGAATCTGAAGAAAAAATCAGCGACAGGACTCACCATCTGTTGCATAATGAAAGAGACATGTGAATAATAGAACGTCAGTTGAAAGGGTTGCAAGTGATCAAATGTTGTTCAGCACCTCAATAATATTTCCTCAGAAAAAAGGCTTGCTTCAGTTATTTCAGTGTTGCAAGTTTTTGTTTGTTTGTTTGTTTTGTTGTTGATTCCACAGCTGGGAGTGGAATTTAACACACACACATATATATACATTTAATGGGTTTCTTGAAAGTGGCAGTTCTTGAGGATAGTGGCAACGCTCACAGATACAGACAGCTGCTCCCTTTGCTTTTGAAGTTCTGGGGCTATGGAGAATGTACAAATACAGCTCATTTTTATAGATGTGGGGTTGAATTCTTAATTTAAGTCCAAATGCTCCTTACACACAACACTACCTTACTAGTACTGTTTTTCTTTGACATGAATAAAGAACTGTGAATTAATCCTTCAAAATATTCCAAAATAAAGGGCAGCTCTAAACAGATTCAAGGCCATAACGGTTTTCCCAGATGTTGGTTTTATTTCAATTTTTTTTTTTTTTTTGGTCTTTTTTTGGGGGGTGGGGTGTAGAGGGAGAAAGAATACAAAAGCTTTCATACTTGATAAGTCCTTCACCTGATGGGAATCCACTCTCCTGTAATGGAGCTACAAAATATGCTTTGCATTATATCCCTTAAGGCCACAGTGTATACATATTTTCTATGATGGTCTCTTAAAACAAGAATTGGGGTTATAAGAGTCATAACTATCATTCCTAAGATGTCACTGAGCTGATCAAAAAACAGACAACAATGCAAATTGCACTGTGGTCCAAGGAAAAATGTTACCTTTCTGTTTCTATTTTAACTAGTACTTAATCCAGCCACCAGTGTCTTTCCAAACTCATTCTCTCAGAAGACATATTATGCAATGCCTATGTACTAAACAACTTTTCCACAGATATAAATCATAGCTTTTATATTTCCATCAGAAACAAATCTGAACAATGGAGATACCAAAATATGGTTGCACTTACTACAGAATGACTCACTGCATCTACATCTATAGATTAAAGTTTTCCTTTCCATGTTCCAAACATTTCTGTCCTCGGCCATTTTGCAATAAGATTCACCCTTCTGCAAAGCATTCAGTGCTAAAATCTTTCTTTCGTGCAGTAGTCAAGTTCTATTTATACTCAATGCATTTTACTAATTTTCACTTTCCTTCTGTAGAAACCTTGATAAGAAAAAACCTTCTCCTTGAATATTCAATCATTCAAATTAATAGGCATTTTCTGGGAATGTTGTTGTTTTTTTCTCCCACGAGTACTGGCAGATCAAAAGTTCACAGAAGTATTCTGGTGCAATTTGTAGATCAACTGCAAAGAACAGCACGCCTTGCTACATTTCTAATGGGCTACAATTGAAATGCTACATTTTCATTTTCGACTGACAATGAAAAACACCAAGTAATATTCTAAGGCCAAAAATTATTGCTGGAACTTATGAGCAAGTCATTTCCTAACAGCTTTGTTCCTTGAATACTGTCTTATCAAAAGTGCCCAGGATTTTATTGAAGTGAACTGTTCTAATGAAAAAGAGCATTTGATGAACAGGCATGGCTGCAAACTCCATTCCACTCCCTTTCTTTCCAATTGGTTTCATCAGTAAAACAATGAGAAGCAACCAGGTGACCACAGATGAAAATATATGAATAAAATTTCTTTAGGATGACACAAAAACGAAAAACAAAAAACGAACAAAAAGATCACTTTTTAATTAGTCTTCTAAATATGGATGAAGGCATCTGATTTCTTTGCAGAAATACAGAGCCTACAGCAGAATACACCCAAATGTTCTCAAACTATCTGTTTCAATTTTTTAAAGTTCTTAAGAAATAACATTTTAATACCAAATTCTGATGCTCCATATGTTGGAAGTAGAGCTTACCAATTATTACTGTTTTATTAGATTTAGTTGCCTCTTTGATCTCTTGTAACACTGTGCACTCAATATCTTTTTCTCCAATCCAGATGCTCAGTTTCACCCTACTAATGTAGTTGTAGTCCTATTACTTGGAATTTCTGTACTTTTGATCTCACTGGTAGAGACAGAGACATAATTACAGTAACAGATCAGGCTGCCTGCCAGTATCAATGGTAAATAACACTGAATGACTCATAGTTTCACAGTTATAACGTGGTTTACACATTTTGGTATGCAGCTGCCCAACAGACTTAGCCAGAATTTATACACAAGTGCCAAATATTTCAGAAGTTTTTTTTCTTTCTTTTTTTTTTTTTTTTTTCCAGAGCACAGGGGAAGTGTGAGTTAATCAGCTTTGACCCCTTGGCAAAGAGATGAAATCAAGACAGGAACGACTCTACTGAGAGAAGAGCTTCCTTTAAAAAATAATAAAGAAAATCATCAACTCGAGAACCAAATTCAGGCCCAGTGTAGACAGGTGTAATTCCTTAACATCAGTAAATCTACTTCTGCTTTGAGCAAGCTCAGGCTCCGGTTTGCCCATCAGAAGAGGGGTGAAGACCATGCCTAACTCCATGCTCCCATTGACAAGGGGAAGGGGAAGCACGATATGGGGCTGTGGGGCTGGCACAGCCCACACCCAGAGCCAGCCATTTGGTGCTGGCCGTGTGCTTTAACCACCAGCCCATGCTTGCTGTTACATCTTTTCATGACCCTTTTTGTGCCTCTCTGCAGAGCTCACTGAACATGAGCTGTCCCTAAACTGGTGTCTGGTCTGGTTCTCAGATCACAGACTAGACAAAAATCCACAGGGCTACGTGTTGATGGGCAAGTGCAGTATACATGTGGCTTAGAGTCCCGGTTTTGAGAATTGTTGCTGCACATATTAAGCATCTATCTCAAGCATCTATTATTTGCTTGATGTAGTTTAAAAAGCTGATAAGAAACAATCAATTTTTTTTTAATAAAAAATTTTAAGACAAAATTATTACGTCATCTTAAAAAAAATGAACATGTGTGTCTTAGCTCCTTAAAAGACGTCTGCAGTAAGTTGAAACATTAAAACAAAAAATTAAGAATTTATGTGACTGCTCTTTACAATATTCATTTCAACAATGGTGTCAATTAAATATTATTATGATTTCTCTTTAAAGTCTGATGGTATCTCTGTTTTTTCCAAAGCAGAAAAATTGCTCATGCTAATGCAATACAAGGAACCCTTTAAGTTTATGACCAGCAACAGCTGTAGTGTAACACCCAAAGATAACTCGAATCTCATGCTTCAGGATATAAAAGAGTTCACGGTGAGGGTCAGGAAAGACTTTTCTCCCCTCCACTCCCCACCCCAATACAGAACCCTGTACAATAAGCTAGATATACTATTAGGAAGAAACTGTCATGTTATGACGCAATAGATACAGGCCACCTGATACATAAGAGGAGTTTTGTGGAGCGACTGAAAAATTTGGTATTTCCATGGGAGACTTACGGCATGCCTGGGTGTTCCCACACGAACACGCTCACTTTCTGTGTCGGGATGTATAGCTAATATATTTCAACACTGAGAGAATGATTAATGTTTGAATGAGTATATAATCACATATGTACAACGCATCAATTTCTATATGTTCATACAGATAATGTGTATCCTAATACACACACTGGATATTAAACACACATAACTTTAAGGAAACATCGGAGAAAGTTTGATGAGACGGCCCAGTAAGGAGGCTACACTGGGATACATTTTACAGCCTTGTTTCACTGCACTTTTCATTTCACTCCTAGCTGGTAACGACCAGATTAATTAAAAGAAGTCCAAGGGCCCTGGCAGGAGGAAGCACAGTGCCAGCCGGCCCTCGCCCCCGCCGCCGGGGCACCCGCTGCTTCCTACAGAACAACCGCAGCGAAGGAGAAGTTTCCCTTCCAAGGGATTTGCAGGCACAATAAGATATTTACTGTATTTATGGCGGAGATCAAACCCACACACAGATGTCATATTTCTTGAATTCCATCAGTAGATCAGACAAGCAGTCTCTGGAAAGAGGACACTGCAGCCAGAAAGTTCAGAGCGGGCGGGCGGCGGAGGGCCATTCCCGCCCCGCTTTCTGTCATGCACCCTGAGCCTTTGTTGTCTCCGCAATGCTGATAAATCAATCCATCAAAAAATTTCCTCAGTGAAACTCAATCAAGAAAGGTCATGTCAGCGGGAGAGGAACAGATTAAATTAGCATCAAATTAGACATGGAAAGTGAGTTCTGTCAAAATCATCACAGCGCTCAGCACAATTAGAATATGTTAATTATGCATTTCATTAAGGTAGTGCTCTTTGAATGCGAGATGAAATGTCAGTGGTGTAGGCATCCGAAAAAAGGAAGATTGCCAGGCACAACTTTCTCTAGACAATGTGTGACACCTTCATTAACATCAAGAATCACAAGTCTGTCTTGACTTTTTTGTAAAGTATTAAACCGTTAACCGTTTGCTGGCACTTGGTGGAGGGAGAGCCATCCACATTCCCCTCTCACTCAGCTTCGCCACCGGCTCTCATGCCCTGTAAGGAGCCCTGGGGACTGCTGCGAGTGGCCGGCGTGTGCGGCAGAGGTAGTGGTGAGTTAATGAAGGCTTTGCTGGCTGTGCCGAGGATAACGCGGCTGCCCTACGGGTACAGCTGCAACGGGGGTGCCGAGCTGCTCTCGGATAAGGCGGAGAAGATAAGGGAGGGAGGAGGGAGGGATAGGAGGGGAAAGGGTGGAACAATTTTATTTTGCCTCTGGTTGCAAGATATAATCAACCTAACGGGGAGATGGGGGGAGGGGAGGAGCAGAGAGATTTGCAAACCTACATTTGACAAACCCTAATTTGGGAAATTATTTTGTATATCAAACATCTTTGATTCCTAATGATGAGCTGTTTTTCAAAGAGAAAAATGATCCCTGGTGAGCTTGGGAGGCAACTGGAGCTTCATAAAATACTACTTATAGGTTTTATTAGATGTACCATCAGATATTAGGTTCAGGGTAGATTAAAAAAATAATTACATACTTTCTGGAAACATGAGAAAAACTGTTGGCTTCTGGTGGCTTGGCTTGAGCCTCCTCTATTTTCTTGAGGCCCACAGAGAGAAAGCTCGACTGTCTGTAACCCTGTCCCTATCATCTCACTTCTATTTGCCTAACAGGAGGATATCAAAGCCAGTACCTTTGAAATTGTGCCCATTTGCTGTGAAATGAGAAGGCAGTGGCTTGCAGAGCTCTTCAGCAGCCAGGCAGCCGTTTAAGATCAGCCATGGGGTAAGGAGAAGTTACCTCCCTCCAGTGCTCCTCGGCTCCCCCAGCCAGCTCGTGGTGGTGTCTTGCCATGGTCGGCGCCAGGGACAGAAAGGGACTGCCCAGCACAAAAGATGTCTGCAAACTGCATGTCAATAATGCATAATAATATCCTGCAAATACACTTTGGACTTCAGAAACTCACTTTGAAAGTCTATTTATTTTATGGCGCGTCGCCTTTCATTTAATTATTTACAAAAGCGTGGTAGAAATCATCATGTTGAAATATCTTCTACCTACAGAACAGTACTCATATTATATGAAATGTGCAGCCCAAAAGGCTGTTCAATGGAAAAGTGTGTTGTGTGAAATAAATTGTATCCATGCAAGGTGCTGTGCACAAGGTATGTGGCACCCCTGCCAAATGGATGTGCAATAGTATGGTTAACAAACATGCACATTCACAGATACATATGCAGAACAGGCATTTGTGTGTGCACTTGAAGCTTGTAGAAACAATCTTACACTGTAGGTGAACATTTCCATGTCTAATTTATCCCTTGGCTGTTTGTTCCTCTCCCCAGCTACAAACTTCAGTCAGCTGATGGTATTCAAAACTCTAGAGGACAGAGAAAGGGGTTATGGGGAATAAGAGAAATTTCAGCATATTTTTAATGAGTTTTTATTTGTTTTATTGTAGCTTTTGTAAATCCTGATTGAGAATTCAAAGTTGCCAAATCTCCTCCCCAAAGATACATACTGCAGCTTCCAATGCCCTCAGGATGCCATTTTAATATAACAGGTTCCAATATTGTCGAAAAATGCCAGCAAGTGAGTAGGAGCCAGAACCTACTTCAGCACACTTGGCTGGCCTTACAACTTTCTGAAAACTCTTGTTTTCACTGGAGCTGGAAAAAAGAGATTTTTATCATTTGAAATAAAAACTCAGTCCCAGAGCAAACAAGCTTTAAGATGTTAGTTCTGCTCGCTAGCTCAGAGACAAGAGGACTAAAGATAAATGGACAGGGGTTAGCTCTGGTGAGCACAGCAGCATGTGGGTACAGATCCGGCATGCGAATGCTGAGTTTACTCCAGAGCTGATGCAAAGATGAGAGGCTCACAAACAGGAGACTAGATGCCTGGGTTGGGTTTGCAATTAGAAATGACTTCAACAAAATGAATGTTACATCATTATGATGTAAATATGATGATGATTATGATGTGTGACCCAAGGCACACATAGCTGCTGTACACATAGGCGATGCCTCTGCTTGCTGAGCTTGCCAGAGCACAGGGTGCTTTGGTTGTTCTCCCCTGACCTTGCCACATCCTGCCTTGCTACAAACTCTTCTGTACTTACAAAGAACCTAAAGAAAAATCATGGCAAGAGACAGAAAATTGACTCTGCCCTAGTGACAGCTACTTGATAATAGCATCTCTCATTTCCTTCATGCAACTGGGCTTAACAGTTCAATAATTACAGGCCAAACCTAGTCATGATTCAGTTTCACTGAAGCTACTGATATGAGTTTGGAATAAATACGATCCAAGTAGAGCTATGTACATGTTTCATTCAGTGTCAAAATTATTATCATTATCATCCATTTTGGGCTGACTCACAAAGAAACAAGTTAAGCTCATGCAAAAGAAAGAGCATCTACTTTGTGAATTGCTCTCTTTGACCTGAAATTAAGTGTATAGTTTTGGCTTACAATTTTTTTTTTTTTTTAAGATTTTTTTTTAAATAGCAACAAGATAAGTTGGAACTTTTCTTGAAAATGAGAATTCAGTGTTAAATCCAAAAAACATCGTGATGAAGTACACTTTCTGGGGTCTGTGGGCAAACTGCATTTTTCCATATATAGAGTCTCCAAAGTTTTCACTCATCCTTGTTTTAACACTTCTTTTGTAGTAATAGAGAACTGATCATATGTTGTTTCATCATTTATGTGTCAGTATAGCTGTTGGGGTTATAGGTCTATAAATTAACATAATTGAATAGCGTATCAAGCTCATTTATTTCTATTTTGCTTCATGATAGGAGGAAAAATACAAAGCTAAAATGTTTCCACCGTGATCCCTCAAAAATTAGCTTTTCTGCAGGCAGAAATCAGAGTTGCTTTCTGATGAAAATACAGAATTAAACACAGCCATCTATCCTGATGAAAGATAGTAAGTTAATTGATAGTTTTTGTAAACAAGGGATGGGTCATTTTTATCTGGCCGGGTAGTGGCCACACAAATACTATTTAGAGCACTGGCAACATTACGAAAGAGCCGTAGCAGAGCTTCATGGTTTTTCAGACATTTCTGTGTGGTCAGGGTCAGCAGCTGCGAGCATCTCCACCCCACTGGAGCAGCTCTGTATTGTCAGGACCAAACCAGCCCATCTTTTGCCAGGCTGGCCCAGAACTTCAGTGCAGCTGTGTGGGCTTTCCAGTACATATCATGAAAACCTTTATTTGGAGTCTTCTGCTTCATTATTTCCTCCCCTTCTCCAGTGGAGAACAGTAAGAGCTAGTCCTACCATCTGCTATCTTTCATTACAGGATAAAATAATTTTTCTTTTTGCCAAAAACAACAGTGGACACTGTGTCCCTTACAGGTGCCTGTCAGCTTCCAGAGAGCCTCAACTTGCCATTTGTCTTCCCTCTTAGTCAATGATTCCCATGGAAGGCAAAAACTAGATATATATCCACAGATGCCTCACTTTGAGGCTTTAAGTATGTAGCAGTAAACTGCATGCATAATGTTTGCTTTGTACACTTTGTTCTTAATTTACTTTATTCCCAACCTGGTAAAAGAAGTCTAAAAGCCAGACAATAAGGGGTATATTTTTTTATATTTTAAAGGAGATAGGTGAAAGGTTCAGATATTAGCTTGTGTTAGTACTGTTTTGTTGCATGAACCATTTATTACCTTACAGTTACAAATGTTCATACCTCTTCCAGTTAACTTAATAGATGTAATTGTTGCTACCAGATGTGATTTATTTATTTCCTAAATATCTGAAACTTATCCAATGAAATTATGTCATATAAAAATGTATAGAATATGCCACATGAATTTTTTTTGTTGTTATTGTAAGTTTCAATTTCATCGTGACTTTACAACTGCACCTTTTTGCCTCTAAAAACTACATTAAACCTCTAATTCTAAATAGAAATTGACAACTAGAATTTCTAGTAATGATATTGCAGGTTTTGGCGGAAACTGTACATCCAATCAGAAACAAAACAAAACAACACCACCAACAAAAAAATCAAAATCACTATTTTCCCCATTTTCCAAAACTAATTTGAGATAAATATTAATTTATTTGTTTCAAAATAAACAAAATATCTCAACTTTAATTTCTGTTGGGGGGAGCTCTTCTTAATTTGTTCTGTCCTTAGCAGAATAAAGTGTTCTCTCCTCCTCATCTCCTCAATCTTCCAGCCATCACATGGCACTGTACAAAAGGAAGAGACATGCCCTCTGCTCCTTGGATTTTACAATCTGGTTATGTGACATGCCTGACAGAGAGAGATGCCACTGCATGAGTTAGAGGGAGAGATGCGAAGTGTTTAGGAGATCCAGAGAGATTTACATGTATAAACAGTTATTTTAAGAAAACATCTCATTCATTTACACAGCCGTGGCAGTCCTCTTTAAATTCAGGAAAACTGCTTTGTCCTACAGTGAAATATATGACAGAAGAATTTAAATCAGAGCCAACATCATTGGTTAATCAGGGTTTAAGGGAAATCCACTGCTGTTAACAGGGACTGCGTTGTTGATTGCCTGAGCCTGAGCTCTGCCGCAGCAGACGGGCTAGAGATGCACCTGCAGAAATGCACGCACCATAAAACAACTGCTACAAGATTCTGCAACAACAACAAAAATATATATAAATTTAAAATGGAAATTGCAAAGGGTACCTGATGAGCAACCTGAAGTCAATTCTTATCCCCAAAAGCTCACAATTAGTGTCATAAGTCACAGGGGTGTACAAACACCAGGGAGGACTGCTGGTAGCAGTGCAAGGGGCTGGCACACAGCTTTTCTGGCAGGGATCAGAGCAGGAGCTGACCAGTGCCATTGACTTTGCACTCTCAAACTCACAGGGGAAGCTGATAAAAGAGAACCAGTTGTGACCTACAGGCTTAGCGTGGCACAGGCACCACCATCAGAAGTGGGTCTAAATGTTGCATGATACTAAGCACAGATGCTGGCACGGAGGTTCAGCTGGCAAACAGAGCCATGGAAAGCATTTACCAATTTCACCCAACTGGATTCACCAAAATCACTATTTAAAATTTCGCAGAGCAGGCACTTGTTTGAAGCCAGTCTCTATGCTGCTGCATTTTCCTTTATTAATACAGAAGTCTGAGGGCCCCAGTGTAATTGCAATAACTGTGGATTCATGCGAAGGATATATTTTCAGGGAAGGACATCTCTTAACTTGCTTTGTTAAATGAGAGACTTCCAACAGATCTCCTGTCTTAGACCTTGACCACTGCGAGCCAGAGCAGACCACAGCTGAGTTCAGGAGAACAATTACTTTCGCAGAGCTTTCATGCTACACTTATCACTTGTCTTTCTCCTCACAAAAGCATCTTCTTTTCACAACAACGCTGGAGCAAATTGCTATGCCTTTGTTGCCAGGCAAACTCTCCTCACTATTCTCTCCTTTGCCAGTCTCTCCAGTCTGCTGGTGTATTAGGATGTACTCTTAAATCAAGAGCAACTTCTCTCAAAGCCAATCCGCAAATAGCCCAGAGTTCACAGCACTCAGACATGCTGTAGACACTTGTTCCTTTGAGCCATGTTTCTGTTTGGATACACAAAGGAGGCTTCAAAGTTTCTCATGCAGCTATTCAATTCCCTCTGTGAGCAGAACATTCCCATTAATGAATTATTTTGTCAGTCCCTGCTCTTACAGGACTACTGGCAAGGTTTAGATACTGATGCAGGACACTGGAGCTGTCTGATTTTTTCCTCTGTTTGAAAACTTTTTTCCCCCCTTTTACAGTGGAAATTAGGTTTTTAAATAAAGCAGTCTCTCAGTAAAGAGGCATTTACTTTCCTTAGATTTTTTAAAAAGTTTTTATCAAAACACCCCAAACATCCAAATTCCAAAAGTCAAGTTTTGAGAGAAAAAGAAATTCTCTGAGAAATAATGTTTCCATTGGAAATACTAATGAAAGTATATATATACATTTATATATATATATATATACACATACACATATTAACCAAAAAAGAAACACACAGAAATTAAAATCATAATACCCTAACTACCTGGCAAAGGAGCAAATACAAATATATTCACTTACTAGGCCAGTTTAAAGCTAAGAAAATGTCTTTATACAGATTGAAAACCTGCAGGATTATTTGGTTGTCTATTTGAACAAGCTATCTAATCTCATCCATTTATACCCTTACATGAAACAGAAACACTAATTAACGTTCACGTAAATGAGCTGCTTTGCTTTGTCACACAAACATGCTAATGCCTATTCAGACATGCACACATACATAAGCACACACAATATATCAGTTGAAACTGTCTTTCCAATAAAAGTTCCCTGTAATCTATCTTGATTTTATATATGTGCTTCAAAAGGGCAGTTAGCCCTGATCTGAAGAAAAGAGAATACTCAAGAGAGCACTCAAGAAACTGTTGTGAGCTTTCTTCACCTTCACAACTAGGAACTGCATTTTAATAAGTCATTTTACTGCTAAATTTGGTCAACATAAATATCCAGCTCAATACGCTTTGTCAGCTAGACTAAGAAGCTGGCTCTCACGTAGTGATGTCCACATACAGCAATCAAAGCATCTTTCAGTAGTTTTGATAGCTGAATATGTCAAGTTCTTTAAACTTCACACCACAAGGGTGGATTTCCAGCCTTCAGGTCATCTCTGCTGTCCTCTTCAAAGTTTTCCCCAGTATTTCCACATATTCTTGAAACACGGACATTTCCCGTGGTGACCCAGTTAAAGCTGCATATAAGAGTAAAATCTATTCCTTACTTTTATTTGCTTTACTTATTTTTTATTTCTTTTTATTTTTAATTTTAGTTAATTACTAGTTTTATTTGTACAGAATTGTTTTGCCCCCTTATAGCACTGCACTCTGAACTTAGATGAGGTGACTGCATATCTATATAACTACTCCAAGACACAAGTGGATATAATCTGTATTCTTTGTTCACACAGGGTTTTCTTTATATCTGGCCATATTAAAATGAATTTTGTTGGACTGAAGCCCTTAACTTGCAGATTCTTTTTGCTCGTATGTAACAATTTTTTCTTCTAGTTATTCTCCATCAAGTCCCATGTCACCTTGCAGCCTTTACCAAGAATATTTTACATCATTGCTTGAATCATTGGAAAAAATATTATATAGCCAAAACAATTTAGGAAGATGAAGCATTTCATTGACATCCCCTGTTAACATCCACTGTGACATTCACTGGTAAGCCAGTAGTTAAAACATCTAGCACATTTAAATAAGTAACAATGCAAAATATCAGGTGGGTTATATCAAATGTTCTGGGGAAATCCAGGTGTATTATATCAGCCCAGTTACTTTGTAGGCCTGAAATCCTGTCCAAAACAAAGTATATGCTTGTTTGACAAGATGTATATTCGCCAAAACCTTATTGGCTGTCATTAATCATATTTTACCCTCTAATTCCTCACTAATAGATTTCTGGGTTAACCATTATGTTGTTTCACTTGGAATCAAGATCAAATTAAGTGGTCTGTTGTTCCCTGAGTCATCCCTGTAACCTTTTTTGTGAAACACACAGGTTACAGGTTGATAATCTCTAAGGGACATTCATGAGCCTTACAAGAATGATTTAATGTAGTAAAATATTGAAAGTGAAAACCTGGTCCTACAGAAGTAGCTGGTATAACTCTGATTGGCTTCAGTAGTGAAGGAAATATTTCATTGAAAAGTGAGAACTGAAAAGCTGAGAAATAACTGAAAATATGAGCACTAAATTTAGCTTAACACTAAAAACGAACACTAAATAGCAAGTGCCATTTGCCTCAAGATCTTTCCAGCTGTGAAATAAAATGTCAAAATTTTTGCAGAAAGCAGAAAAGTTATTTTAGTTGAAAATCCAATTTCTTACAGGAAAATGTTTTACATGGGAAATTTTCAATCAGCTGAAATTATACTACTATCTCTAACCTCCGTTAGGTGCAATTCTTATCTGAATAGACTTGCAGTACCCTAAGTGTGCCCCATCTTGCAACAGCAAGATGTAAAGACAAGGTATTCAGCAGATGGGGGTCACAGTTACCAGATGAACTGATTCCCCCTTTAACTTCCCAGCACCATGTTGAGTCACCTACAGGTATTTTTTGAGGTAAGCAGATTATGGAGTTGATAGAGGAATGTTACCCAATCAGGCACAGAGGGAGGGGCTGGTTAATCTGACTCTGAGGTGGTTGACTTCAAAATGATTTGAATTCTGCAGAAATTCATACCACAGTTCTGCTTTGTGTAATTAATGCTTACCTCCTTAATACACAGGATGTATTTGATACCTTACAGCTCTGGGTCCTAAAACGTCAGAATCCTAGCCTTGTTTCCCAAGAGTTTTTGATGCAGGACTGATGTTTGATAGCAAATAAAACTCAACCATAACTAGTAGAAACTCACTGAGTCAGAATAGAAGTTATTCTACAGCATAATAATAATAATATAATGATAGTGTTACAAATAAACAGTAGTCTGCATACAATAAATTGAAAAAAAAAAAGAAAAAAAGAAAAAAAAGAAGGCTGAAATGATTGCTTAATATAAATTAAAATAGGTTGAATGGTAGTTTAAAACGCATAACACTCCTGAGCATCCAGCGTTCTTAATTTCATGCGGCATGTTCTTAAAGTGCAGGAACAGCCTATAGAAATATGCTTGATTTTTTTTCTCTCTCTTTTAATATATATACACACTCACACGTTTTTGGTTGAGAATTTGTTAGATGTCACCAGGATCACCTTCAAAACCTCCCTACAGAAAAACATCTGCACTTGCCATTCCAGATACAGTCAGACACCTGAGAGAGCATAAATTCCCCTGAATAGATGTATTGTTTTAACATTTATTTCTTCACCTTCTCAAAATGCCTGCTCATCTGAATTTACAATATATTAGCAGCCGTGCTGTATTTTGTGTGTGCATGCATGGTTCTCCTTCACTACACTCTAGCAGATTAGTGCTCATTCGCCTCTTTTCCTTGCTTCTCTTCAGATCGTTACACATGACAAAACAACTGTCCTAATTACAGCAAGTGTTCCCAGCTCTGTCACCGTGACAATTACTGCAATGAGGGCTCAATATCTGCAGCAGACAGTAAAGTATTATTGGAGTTGTGTTTGATAGTGCTCAATTGTCCCCTTGAGAATTCTTCTAGATCAGGTTTTTTTCCATGGGGGCAAGGACTTCCCCCCTTGCTCTACCCCCTTGCATTTGCTAACAGGGTTCAAAAGTTGAAGGCAGAGGGATGACCCAGGACGTACTGCAGAAAACACAGAAGTTTGTGTTTTTAAAGGAAAGGACCATCTGCAGAAGTGGGGTGGGTTTTTTCCTACATAGGCTGGTCAGAAAACCTTGTAGCTGGTGAGGGAGAAAACTGCTATCAGCAGGCCTGGCTGCAGACTGAGCCTCTTTCCTATTCTGTGATGGTCTCTGCAACAGCAGAAGAAATATGTTGGGATAGTTCCCTCCCTCTACTTTGTCTTTGCAGTCTGCTAAGCTGCCATGGCTCCAGGTGAGGGGAAGACCAGCCATACAACATCCCACCCTAAAATCACATCCCTGCTGACCACATTACTGCATCTTTCAGGAAGCTTTCGAGCTGGCTATTGTTCCTGCAGCAGCTGCTCTGTTATTCCTTCAGGATTTGTTGTTTGTTTGTTCACATAAGCTGATATATTCAGAGTCACCAACAGATCTTAAGGGATGGCCCCACTTGTGACAATTCACTCCCCACTTACGCTGAACACCTTTAACCCCACTTGCCTCCCTTGTCAGCCTCTGCGATCTCAGCTAATCAGACAGGGGATTTTAGCTGTTTCCAAAGGCAATATCGTGACCTACACTACATTCCCTTTATCCTGAGAGATGAAGGTGATGTTCTCTGCATTTATAGTTCATTATCCTTCTGAAGTTGATTCATTGGGATGTTCTCCTTGTAAAACACATAAACAATGCCGAAGCAGGACCTGCGCAGCTACCTCATTGACCAGAAATAGGAACGCAGGGCCCTAATACTGAATATTGATCACTGAAGACAAATGCTGCCACAGTTAACTTGGAATGAACTGACCAGTGTACTTACAGTCTGGATTTCTAATTTTCCTTGGTCAGGAATAAAGCAATATCTTATTTATCAGATAACATCTTTATTATAAGCATCTCACACAGCCTTTCCACTTCAACCCACATGGGTTTCTTCTGCTCTTGGCATGGATCAATGAAGTCAATATTTCTGACTGCAAAGCTTTCTATGACTTACACATATTTAAAAGGATAAATCCCAATCAACAAATCCTCTGCTTGAACATAACCATTATAATCCTTATCTTTGATCCTTTGGGCTATGGCAAGCAGGGTAAGGAAGGAGTACATCTCCCCAGCTCTCAGGAAATAGTTATTATGACAGCAGAAGTGAAACAACATTGCCTGGGGTTGCTGGATGGAATTTCTCCAGCAAAACCAGTAAGTGGTGCTACAGTTTCACAAGTACAAAATGGCCAAAAAGTCCTCTTAATCTGGTGTTAAGAACACTGCTCATACCTTTTGTCCACCAAGATGTCAACATACCTCATTAGCCAAGCTCCTGAACCTATACAGCACTGAGAATTAGCTCGACTTTCATTTCACAGGTGGGGAAACCAAGGCATCCTAGAATGACAACTTCATGATAATATTAACATCAGAGAGGGTAACAGAGCCACTGCCATCATCCATGGCTTTTCAATTTAGCAGATGTATTTTACTATATGAGATTATATTACAGAAGTCAAGTTGGGGAGTTGCCTAAATTATGTTTAGGGAGTTGAATTTAATCACTATAAGGCTTGTTTTAGTCTTGTGAATTTAGTATGTGACAACCACCCTTTCTTCAGTATATGGAGGCCAAATAAGCAAGCACATTTCAACAGGACTACTATTGAGGGCTACATTGTTGGCCAACTCTATATTTTACAGCTACAGCTAGACCAGCAAAGCCCACTTGGCCTGCCAAAAGAGTGTTTTTAGCAGTTAAGTTTTTACTAGTTCCCTCAATGAAATAAGCTGCATCAGCAAAATCACTTTTTTTTTTTTTTTTTTTGAGTACAGCTGAACGTATGCTGAAGGTTGTGCCAATATAGAAGTGCTATAAAAATAAGAACGACACTCCTAACCAAAATTACTATGCTGGCAAAAGGTTTTACTGTAAAACTGTCTTTAAAGGTTCCGTTGGAAAAAAAAAATAAAATAAATAGAAAAGTCAAATAGGGAAAAGGGGAAGGGGAAGAGACTAGAAGGGTAGGGAGAAGATATAAAAACTGATTCCTTTTCACCCAATTGTCAAAGTGTTCTCTCTGAAGTTCTTGCTTTGCTCTAGAAACAGCTAAACAACTTCAAACAATGTGTTTGTTTTATTGAGAGATCTAATAGATCTTTTGATATAGTGCCACATGTCCCGACTCTGCTCTTGCCTATAGTCAGGAGTAAGTAGTTCAAGTTCAGAGAAGCTACTTCATGGGAAAATGACAGGAGGGAAAGATTGGCCCTTAGACCTCAGCAAATATTTAATTGGAGTTTAAAACTAAGTTTAGTACTTGCCAAAAGGGCTGGCAGCCAGAGCCCAGGAAAGTCTCAACAGGAGCTTGCCTCATTTTTGTTTACAGAATGCAGAGTCCGTAGACAAGAACCTCGCTCGGTCCCTTTTTTCAACTATGAAAACTGTAGCAAAAAAACTTGGAAGGAACAACAAAAGTACAGTAACTGCAATTGTAATTAGTCACCCTTTCATGGTTCTGTCCCCCCTCCCAAGTGTCTCAATTCTGAACAAACACAGTTTACACATTTTAACTTGGGGAAACTTTCTGTGCTGAAGAAAGCTCACAAAATGGCCTGTGATACAGTTATTTCACACATACCACACTGGCACTTCCTATACTATGCAAATATCAGCATCTTGACACAGGGGCATCTCCTTTCAGTATTTGCATTTACAGCAGACTTTGGAAGATGAAGCTATAAAAAAAAAAAAAAAAAAAAAAAAAAAAGAGGGCGTCTTTGACTCCTGCTCCATCTAAACTGCTCAACTAGCTAACAGTTTTCAAAACTGCAACCATAAACCAGATACTCCATTAGAAAAGAAAAAAATAAGGGGGGTGGGGGTGTGGGGGTGGAGGAATAAAGAGAAATAGATTTCTATGGATATTTTGTGCAAAAAAAAAAAATCTCTTTTAATGTGCATATATAATCAGCAAAATGGGTGTTTCTGTTGCTTGACCACTACAGAAACAAAACTATTATAACACTCAATATAGACAGAGTCAGAAAACTCCAAACATGAAAGGAGTGAGTGAAACCAGTCCATAGTGAATCAGATCCTGTCTCTGATTTTAACCAAGCCTCTGTTCCTTCCTACCCTATAGGAAATTCCACCAGTGAAGCTACAGAGAGCAGTCTTATACAAGCAGTAAAAGAAGTTATCCTAATGCTCGTGCCTTTCTCTTTCCATTCATTAGAAATTGGCAGATCACAGATCCAAGCAGACAGACTTTGTCACCAGCCCTATTTTGCCTTACTAGGATGTTATGGTTCCAGAAACATTCCATATGACACAAAAATGTCCCTGTCTCTCTCTCTCTCTCCACCCCCTACCCCCTCTTCTTTTTTAATACCAAAATGATTGAATGTTGGTCATAACGATGTAAGCTGATAATGCTCACATGCTGCACAGAGTTTCTTTGTAATGCTGTTTGGCCAGATTTTTCTCAGAAATTAATTTATTACAAAGGTAGCCTGAATTAAATACAAACTTTTATGAGTTTCAGGATCTAACAAAGAAAATGGGAGAGAAAAGAGGAGAATAAAGGCAGCACCACTGTCTTAGCAAAGCACATTATATGTAGTGGGCTTTGCTTTCCCCCCTGCCATTGGACACTGGTGACAGAAGGAGGGCACTGGTCTGTATCCTACCTGAAGCTCTTCTTGCATTGAATAAAAAAATAAAATGATTTTTGAGATGTAAATTGCAGAAGGAAAATAAGAATTTAATGAAGTAATTAAGAAGGTACAGGATTTTAAGAAAATTAACATTTTCTGTAAACTTGATAGACCCCAGCTATGTGTTGAACATTAGGCAGGGCCCAAGTTTTACATAGCTGCTCAATAAGAAATGTTTTTATGAAACTTGCTCCAGATAATACATCCGTTTGGCACTATGAGCATCAATTTCTTCTCCATCCCACACATGGTGGGTGCAGTGTCTTTGTGTGTGTTTGCAGATGCACGTCTCCCTGATTTATATTTATTTGCCTTAATAGCGTGGGCCGAAACTGAATCCAGATATTTTGGCTCCTGTAGCTTAGCTGCTCAACTCTCATCTCAATTCTGAAACCCCCACAAGGAACTGTGATGGTACAGCAATATCACCTAGCTCCTAGTGAGGCTCTGAGTAGGATTTAGGTAGACAAGAAAAATTTTGAGGTGGGGGAAAAAAAAACTCACAAAGGACCTCACCTGCCTGTTACTGGGGTTGCACCCCAGTACTCACAGGGTGTCGTTTCAGAGAGGCTCTAACTCCATCCAAGCAATGTTTTTGCTACAAACTATTAACAGAGAACGATGGCTTTGCCCAAAACTTATTAAAATAGACATCATGAATAATATATGGGAAGTGAAACGTATAAGTGAAATAGAGGTTGTAGACACAATAAAAAAGCCTTTGAAAATGCCCTAAAGTAAAATACATATTTTCAAAACTACAAGTTTTATCCATCTTTTTCTGAAAAGTCACATCCCTCTATGACCTCAGGCTACAACAAATATATTAAACATAGATCATTTCTAAGCGTTTTTGGCCTTTGCTTGTAAAACATCAATTTTTGCCGTTTGCTAGTACTTTTTCTGGCCACACGCACAAACCTTCTGCCCCACCTCAAAATGTACTCTCGACTTCTTTCCCCATAATTAAGAAGTGACACAAGCTTTCACAAAAACAAGTGTAACTTTTCAAGTTGCGCAGGTATTAGGTTAAGTGAATTTTGCCAGTCAGCAAGACCAGGATTGCATGCTCCCCTATTACCTTAGGCACATATAAGAAAAGGTATGTCTGACCCAGTGGGATGCCAGCCAGAACTTATCCAAACCCCTTAAAATTCAGGGAGTGTGGTGCCAAGCTAATAAACCCTGCTTCCCATCAGATGCATTACGTAGGGCTCAGCACCATGCCAACACAGCCACCTGGCTTTTTGTTGGCTTGGAGCTTGAGCAGAGAAAGCCTGCCCAAAATACCACACACAACTCCTCAAAGAGAAGCCGTATCACCTTTCGCAGTTAACTCCTGCCATGCTCTGAATTCATATTAGCAAACAGATGAGTGTCTCTTGAAATCTAGACAGAATGGCTGAGATCCTTAAAAGCAGCTAGGTTTAAATGAATGTAAGCATAGTTCTTAAATACTTTTGAAGACTGGCAAGCAATTCATTTTGCTCACTGGTGCCAGAGCAGAACAATGCTTATTGCATCTCCTGCATGCCATATTTCACCGCCTATGGCCTTCATTTTGTTTATCAGGTTTTACCACTCAATGTGGCCACTAACTTTTCTTCCCCTCATGCATGTTCTAGGTGAGGATAACTGCTTCCTTCCTCCCTTCCACACAGCTCTATGGGCTGCAAATTTTAGTGGGCAGGAGCATTTCTCAGTGCTCTCCTGTGCTGTGCTAAAAGCAATGGGGACACAACCAGAGTTTGAGGAGTTGTGTTACTGAATCCATACAAAAAGTGAAGGAGCAGACACATTGCCTTTAAAATTCCTTCTACAACCCAAAACGCCAAAAATGAAGCCCTTCTGTGAACAGAAAACAAACTCTCACTCCAACTGTAAGTGGTCCAAATAATTCCCAATTTTGTCTGAATTCATTTTGGGTCCATTTTCTCCTTTTACTTGTTTATCACTCACCTTTTTACCTTTTATGACAATGTTATTTAGCAAGATATTATTTTAAAAAGAGCACAGCAAGAGAACATTTGTTTCTGGGGAGAAATATCTGTGGCTGCTTCTCAGGACTGGGGCATCTTAAAATGTTTCTTCTCATGTTTCTGTCACACGGCTGCTCGCAGTGCCTGTAATGCTGCTCTTGCTGTCTTGGCTACAGCAGAGGCTTTTGCATGAATACAGCTGCTCTGGCCCCAAAGTGCAGTTTTGTTTTAACTTATTCCTGTGATCAGCGTCAGTACAAACCACCTCTGGAGCCTTCTGCTTTCAGAGTAGTGCATGAGTATAATAATGCTATCAAAAAAAAAAAAAAAGCAAAACCTATATGGCTTTCCAGAACAAGTGCATCGACTGCCTTCTTTAAAATTTTCAACAACTGTACAGTCAGAAGCAACCCTACAGTTACAAACCGATTGACTAGACGTTAAAACACCACTACCAAAATCAGCTAAGTGCTATAGAAGTGTGGTACTGAAGGACAGAGAGATTCCTAAAGGGAAAGATTTCTGCTGTAAACACCTCTCAGGAAGAGAGAGGAAAACAAAACCTTCAAACACCAAATAAATAAATAAGGCAACAAAATATAGCCACTTGAAAATGTCCTTTTAAAGCTCTTAAATATTGCTGATGAGCTTTAAATGAAAGAAACAGCATACGTACAACAACAACAACAACAAAATACATTTTTTAAAAAACCAATAACATTTACCTAATAGAGAACCTGCTTTTCTAATTAAGCAATTAAGGCTCAGCAAGGCAGACATTCTCATCATAGAAAGGTCATTTTAAATGAAGAGGGGATGAAAAATACTGTTGTTGTAGGGTTTTATGAATGATCCTCTTATGACTGGTGGCTGCTGGTTTGAAACGAGCCGAGAACCACTCAGTTGTAGGTTTGGCTTTTCTCCTGCCTAAAGCCGGAGCTGGGAATGCCTCCCCACGCAGGCAGAGCCCCCACTGGACCTGGCACTGCTGATTCCTCTATTCTGCTCCCCGTGTAACCCACAAGGCACTTATACTCTCCTAAACCCAGTGGAGATATTTGTGATTTACATCAGTGGAAACAGGGGAGTGAACGCATTTACACTGCTCTGTAAGCCCTGGAAAACACGTATCAGCACCAGAGGTCAGTAGCGTTGGTGGCACTGGGGTTTGTCTGGCTTTGCCATTTCACGTGGCTTCAGAGGAGTTGCATGCCTCAGGACCAGAGGCACATACACAACAGTTCTGTGAGCCTCCCGGAGTACAGGCACGGGTTCAGCACACCTAGCCTTAGCCCCCTCGCTCCCTGTTGCACTGTCTGTAGCTCAGAGGTTTCCTCTCTTCACCTGAGGTTAAGGAGGGGCTGAGCATAACCCAAATCACCTCTGGGCAGGCCTCAAGGCGATGTGAGGATACCTGTGCTCTGCCTCCTGGAGCACCTGGCAGCAAGATGAAGGGGTCAGGGCTGTGGCTCGCAGCTTGCAGCTACTGCTCACCTAAACTGAGCATTAACTCCAAGATGCAGCATAGACATTGTTATTCTACAGGCACATCAAACGGAAGAGGAGCCACGGGCAGAGACTGGGGGATCTGAACAGGTTTAAATAGATCTGGTGTGATAATTAATGTGCATTGAGGGATTTGGGGGGGAAGAAGGGGGACAAAACATAAAAACAATTTCCACCCTTATTTTAAGTTCTTTTGACAGATGGGAATATTTTCTGTTATGCTACTTGTGGTTTGGGTAATGAGATTAGGCCTTGCATAGCAGGAAGCAGAATTAACTTTGTTTACTTAAAGTGACACCGTCAGCTTGGAAAATCACATTTCCATCTGAAATGCAGTGCCTACTATCATTACAAATAACCCTGGAGATCGTGCTAACTAAAGGAGATTAGAGGAGAAAAAGCATGTTTCTCCTTCCCTCTCTTTCCCTGTCTTTTCAAACCCCTTTGTTGGCACCATGTAGCTCAGAGCCCTCCCCACAGCCAGCTCCCCCTCAGCGTACCTGCCTTTCCCTGAAACCTGCAGCTGGAAGCAGGAAGAGCAAGAAGGAGCTGCAGGGATGCAGGGAGAAAGGGGCTGAAAATCCAGCTGGCTCTGGCACATCTCAGGCATCCTGGAACGGCACATCCCTAAAGGCTGCTGTTGTGGTAGGAAAAGGTGCAGCTATATTTTAAAATGTGTTTAATGTCGGGTATGTACAGCACTGGGCACTCTTAAAAAAAAGTTAAGGATTGAATTTGGAGAAGCTGACTGATTTTAAAAGTCCCATAACTTAACATGGGCCCTTAAACTCTGAAGAGGCCAGGAAAAGGCCAGGTGTTTGCAGTTGCTGCAACACACAGGCAACAGGATGATTCTTTACAAAACAAAGAAAGGAACAAGAGGGAAAGGCTTTACAAGAGGATATTTTCTAAATTACCAGTTTATGCATTGGAACATGCATGTGTTAAATGACTGGCCTTGCATATACACGAGGGAAAATTGGAAGGCATTCTGCATCCTCTCGTCTGTACATACAAAAACTCATTGTAATTATAATGGCAATAAGGGTTTGCACGGAAGAGTGCTTGTGATGAAGCCTCGCAGAGACTGTGTTTGTGATGCTTCTCCCTCCTCCTTTGCCAGCTAAAGCCAAGCACAGGGACTTGTCCACGTGCTTTTTGATGTACTCATGACCCCTGCTAATGTTTACAAATCAAGGAAAAGCCTGATATCTAGCACAGGCATTACTGCTTCATGTCAGAAAGAGTGACAGGTAAAGAGTAAAATCTGGACGCAGCACAAAGATGGATCCAAAATACATAAATAACCAATTAAGAAAAAATATTAGTAAAAATATTGTAACAGATCCCAATCTGCTGCTGAGTACCAATTGCCAGTAATAATCTCTATGGTAACTGAACTCTCTTTGGCCTCTCTCTGTATGCAACTAGTGTTTTATGTTTTTTCTTCCCTTTCCCCTATTTTCATACAAAGTTTTCAAAACTGGTTTAAATATTATGATATTTTCTTCTTCAAGTGCTAACTGGGAAAAGTATTCACTTGGTCTGTGTCACTCTCCTAAGCAGATTTCTCCTTCCTTAAATGACTGCCTCAGAGGGGTGACTTTTGTGAGGGCTGTTTCCAGAAGTCCTGTTCAAACATGAAATAGGTGAGGCAGGTTTTCAAAATCTAAGAGGTTAAAATATTGCCCAGCAAATAAATATACCAATAAAGTAGATGCAAAAAATTACACTAAGATGTCATTTTCAGAAACCACTTATGTACCTGTGGAAATGTAACCTTTATTTTATTTATTTATTTATTTATTATTATCTGGCTGCACATGTCTCTTCTTGCCAGCTGCTTTCCTGTAATCTCAGCGACTTGTTCTGTGCTATGCTTTTAGACATGGGTGTTCCCTTTTCTCAGCCTGCTCTCACACATATTTTGGCTACTGGATATAAAAGAATCCACTACCTTTAGAAACAGCATCACACAGTAAATATTTTTTGTGTTTCTTTTGTCAATAGACAAAAGAAAAATTTTAAATGAGAACACGTAGAATCATGTGAACACCAATATAAGCTTCATACTTTTATTTTTTTTTTTTCTGACTATTTTTTCCCCAGAATTCTTTTGACAACAGATCCCGAAGAAGGAAGCTTGGCTTTGGATTCAGTCTAAGGGTGAAAATTCTCTTCTCCTCTAACAGCTCTGTGAGGTTACACAGGATGAGTATGTCTCAGAAGGGAACCTATGATATTCAGCAAGCTCTGGGGGAATTTGCTTAGAGGCAGACCAGGAGAATAGAAAGATGTTGAGAGCAGGTTGGGGCCTTGTCATACGCTATTTCTCTCTGGGGCTTTGGGGATCCATCAGTTACAGCTGAAATATAGGTACTCAGTTATCTCTACTGAGTTAAAACAGTCTAGGGGACTTCTAAGAAAACAAAGCTCTAGACTTACTTTCAAAATCTTACTGGAGTTTGCTGTTCTAAAACTATCATTTGGGTAGTGGATTTCTTGTGGCTTAGAGCACCCAACTTTGGTTCAGGGGACTCAGACCTACATTTTCCACCTGCTATTTGATTTTTGGAAGCTTTGCAAAAGTGAATCTCCAATTGAGAGAGAAGAAACCGGCAGGAGCATGATTCTGCTGCCTCCCGGGGGTTGCTTACCTGGGACAGGCAGACCCCAAGGCTTTGCACCCAAGGACTATGCATGCATTTTGCCTTGTGAATTGAGTCCAAACAAAATAGTCCTTGGAGCATGGACTGGCGTTTACCCTTTCCAGCCAAGTGTTGTAACCACTAGACTAAAAAGTTATGCTTATATTTCTGTTCCCTCTCTCCAGCCCTATAAATCTCAAATTTCTGTTTTTGAAAAACTTCAGAAAGAGCAACGTGTGAAGTGCTCCCTCTTTGCCTTTAAAGCATACATCTCCTTCAAGAGGCAGAAAGCAATATTTAGATGTTGGAGGATCATGTAAAATCCCTATTGACGTTTCATGTTCAGATATGCTGTATAAACTAGACTCCCATTCTGCAACCCTCATTCCTTTATACAACAGCTACAACCAAGACCCTGAACCTGAAAGCATGGAGTTCTTTGAAAATATGGAGCTGGATTCAGATCCAAATTTGAATTTCCTCACAGTTGCATGTCTTCCATCTGTTTGCTTTTGGATGTCTCATAGGATATAAGCAGCAGTTCTGTAGTGTCACACATGAATAAAGTGGATAATTATAAAATTAAAAGATATAACATGCTTCTAGGGGAGATAAGACTACAATTAAAGAGTATAAACAAAACTGAGTTTGATGTACAGACTGATATATTTATTCATCAAATATAATAACATAAACAAGACTATTAACTGTCATATTTTAATGATACCATACCCTGCAAAACATACTCAGGAAAAAGTCCTGTTGACTTCAATAGCAATGCCACATAAATTTAAATCATGACTGCTGTAAAACAAAATGCCATCTCTCTTATTCATGGCTATTTATTGTATGTACCCTAAAATGTTAAACAAAATACCTGTAACTCACTGAACTGAATTTGAACTCGAATGTTCTATCTACAAATCTAAAGAAACCCAGCCTAGAATGCAGAAGCCCGTTCTGCAAATAACTGAAATACAGTATTCCCAACAGCGGAAAAGGGCCCAGGCAAGGCCACTGCCCGTCCTATCACTTTCCAGAAAACACTGTACATATTTTTGCTCAGAAGAAGGCAAAATTTGGGAAAATGCCACTTTGTATCAGCACTTTTAAGATCAGATTCTGATTTTTATTTAGAAGGTTGACAGTCAGCAACAGTGGAAGCCTTAAAACAAAAAGTTCCATCTAGAAAAAGTGCGTTGACTGGCTTGGGGTAAGTACAAAGATAGTCTGCAAGGTAAAAAGGGTTTCAAGAATTCTTCCCTGTTGTACACAGAATCTGTTCCAAGAAGATGTAAAATGACCATGTTGAATCACTAACAATTTATCCACCCTTTTCTCATCCTCCTTGCTCACACAGGGTATGAGATGGGAGAAACAGCTCATGCAAGATCTCTAGTGTGAACAGTACAAACTGAGGAAATCTTAAAAGGGGGTTCATCTCAAATTTGTGAACTGTGCTGAACAGTGAATCATTATGTCAAATGTTTCATTGTAAAATTCCTCATTAAATTCTTTGGCGTTCACCACACGCTCAGCGTAACTTGAAGTGCTGAGAAAACGAATGCTTACTGTGCCATGACAAAGGCCAATGGTTGCCTCTTTACTGAGCTTGATACATATGGTGAAAACATATTGACTAATTACTTGCCATTTTCAAAAACTGACAAACACTCCAAAGTTAGGCCTAAAATAATAGAAGACTCAGTATGAAGAATAAAGACTGGGAGAATCAAGAGGAATAGTGTAACTCTGTTATTGCTAATCCCTCATTCAATGTTTCCTTTGACAAATGAATACTGAGGAATATCCCAGCATCTCAGTGTTTCAAACTGTTTAATGAAAATTAGTAAATTAATGCAGCTGATTAATACATCTGTTCAAAGTAGAGAGTGAAAATAAAGCCCAGATCCAGATTTCTCCCAGATATCAGCATGATACAGCTGGTATTTAGGATCTGGGTTCAGTTTTGAGATGCTCATTTCCCACTTTGTTCTGGTGTTTACCAAGTGCCAAAATCAAGAAAGGAATGGGTCTTGGTAACAAACTACTTCCAGGGAGATCTATTAAAGGGGTAAAAGTCAATGTGAAAAGTGAGACAGCAAGACACACTTCTCACTCCAGTTTTCAAATGTTGTTTTTGATGTAAATAGTCATCTACAGGAGTCTAGTCTGAGCTGCCTTACAGGAGTCCCTTGTACACAGCCTTCACTATGAGCCTTTCTAAAGCCATCTGATTTCCAGCACCTCTCCTCCAAGTCATGACAGATTGGTCCTCTCATCTAATAAGGAATTTTCCCTAAGCAGTGGGACAAATGTTTGACAAGTTAATTTCAAGGTAGCTTGTGGTGTAGAAGCAACAAAAAGCTACACAACTGTAAAAAAGATGTTGCTGGATAAATTCAGCCAGTAGTGGATGTGTAACAGAAAATACACTTAAAATTCAAGCTCTTTGTATTGCAATACAAGATCTTTGCCTTAGAAGTAGAAAACATGAGGACTCACTGAAGCTAAGGTTAATGGGAATGCAATTACTGCTAATAGAGTTTTCTGAATATGAAACTTGTGCTGATGCATCCACTATTTAGAAATAATAGGAAAGGCAATGGATGACTTTTCAAAAATTAAAACAAGTTTAAGAAAAATCAATAATTATTCCCTATTATTTTTCCTTTAAACAATCCAGATAATAGAAATCACAGACTTGAATAGGATGCCTAAAGTTAATGGCATTATTGGATTGAGAAAAAAGGAAGAGTGATCAAGAGTTTGACCCATTTACTAAAAAGTTCAAATGTAGAAACTCATTGTTCTACTAGCTCTAATTTTGTAAGTTCAAGACAAATCTCAAGCCATGTTTGGATGTTAAATGTAGTCATAAACAGAGACTAAGAGTAATTTATAAACATTTTTATTATATGAGAAATAGTTGCTATTTTAGAGACATGTAAATAATATGATGTCTTTCATAAAAGTTTTAGAAGGAGTTTTATTTTCCAGCTCATAAACCAAAAATAAAACACTTTAAGTGATTGACTTTCCTTTAAGTCCTTGAGCCTGATTTGATAACACTACTGGTAAAGTCTAGTAAAACTCCTGGAATAATTCCCGGTGTTTTGAACAGGACCAGACATTATCTGTACTGTTTTTCATTATTATTGCTGTTTTACTGTAAAAACCTGGGTAGATCATCACAACATTGCCCCCAGTTGCATAAATATGAAAAGATTTAAAAGAGCAGCTGTTCTCCAAGGGGTGGGAAGAACCTTGCTTCATTTGCTTTCTAAAAAGTTTGAAAACCTTGAAGTCCCATAAGAACAAAAGATCAGCAGATGCTTTTCCTGCTCCGGTAGAGTTCCACCTCAAGTTTTCCAAAAGCATTGAATTGTGTCTGGGTAAAGAAAAAAAATAAATTCTGAATAGAAGTAATGAAAAAAACGCTCTTGTTTCTATTTGTTTAAATGGTTCCCAGGGTGATGGAGCCTTCCCCAGGTGGCCGATGAGCTGAGCCCTCACCCTGGGGGTGCTGCAGGGCAGAGGCTGTGAGACGGGCAGGCACTGGGTATGTGGTGCGTTGGTAACGAGACACTTTTTATGGTTTTATCACTTCCATCACTTTTTGTTCTTTCCGCTGAGGTTTCATTTTTTTTTTCTTCTTTATTTCCCAGGAAGCTTACTGGCAGCGTGTGCTGTAAGTGGTGCCCTGACTATGCAGCATCACGCAGAAAGGGTGGAAGAGCTGGGCAATCATGTGGGAAGTTCCTTCGGAAACTCAACTACCTCCTAGAGCAGCTGCGTTTTTCTTCAGTTTTTTGTTTAATCTCTAGGTACAGCCGTTGCCGACTTATATGCAAAACTGCTAAAGGACTGCTTGCCATGTCTGAGTACGGCACCACACAATGGGCTGGGAATGCCTGAGATCATTTCCTTCCCTGCCTTTCATATCGCTGAACTGAAACCATCACTCGTGTCAAAAGCAAGGACTGCAGATGAAAGGCCAGTGCATTAAGACAGAACATAATTGTCAGTCTCTGAGTTTCTGACATTAATCGTTTTACTTAAAGAAGGCAGAGGAATGTTCTTCTGTCCCCCCCACCTCAGTTGACAACACAGAGGAGAAAGTATGGATAAAAATTAAAAAAATAAATAATGACTCAAAATTTTTGCTAATTAAAAGTAATGTGTTTTCCCATTTTTTGGCAATTTGATAACACAAAACACTTACTTGGGGGCCACAGGGGGAAACAAACTGAGACGGATAAAAAATGTTTTGTGTTCATCCAAGCAAGACTATGTTAATGCACATTATCCCATTAATGCACATCAACATCGGGAATAAGCGCGCCAATGCAAGCAAGAAGCATACACTTATCATCATTTGATAACATGTTTAATGACAGATTGACGGTTGATTTGCAAATGTGAACTGGCATCAATGTTGCTAACTTCAGCTTCTGCCGCCTCCTCTGCTATGCCAGCATATTTATGTGCATAATTTGATTTCGCAGCCACACTGTTAGTACATTTTTAATATTAACTATGCAAGAACAGACAGCCGAACTTAAGTTGCACTGATGGTTTGAGTTCATTAGATTGAAAAAGATGGGCAATGATGACAAAGATGGAGATGGCAGTGCAACATCAAAGAGGCAACACTTAACAAACACACTCCATTTTGAACAAACCGAACTAACACATTTCATGTTGTCGGCTGCAGCAGAGCCCTTATGTACAACAGTAAGAAAAAAAATATGCTTCTGCCCTGGGCATACTGACAGCAACTCTACAAGAAGCTTAGCAGGCTCCTGGACACACAGTTGTAAGATATTTCACTCCTCTATTGTAGGTAAAGGGGTTGATTCTGGGCTGATGTCAGAGCGACAACAGTGTAATTCAGTGGACCTGCAGCAGAATTGCTCCTGATTTACATCAGTCCAGGGGAGAGTGCCTGCCTCTTCCCACTCTCCTTCCCTAGTTTGTTCTTCACAGCTGCGATTCTTTATGACAAATAATAAAAAGATTTTGCTGAGAGTTCAGCTCTTGCACGCATGATGCACGGAGCAGAACTGCAAGTTCAGACACCCTGGGGCCTAACGCTGTGAGGTGTGTGATGTCCTTCCTCTGTCCCCAGAGCCCAGCACCAGCAGGACTGGCTCCTGGTGACTTCCCCTTCTTTGGTGATTCTGGGCAATTCTATTTTGCTCTGAAGGGAACATGTACCAATGAGCTAGGAAGAGAATATTTCATCCTCTGCTCACATTAATGTCTGGGCATATACTGCATCTAGTATTAATTTGCTTGTTGTGCTGCAATATATAATAAATTTGAGGCAGTAGCTTTATGGTGCAAGTTGTAATTTTAAATTTTATGATACAAACTGACCATCTGCAGGAATCTGACCATATAACCTATGCCATTCTGTGTAGACTGTAATGTTAGTACCTCTGAATCACGGTGCAGCTATGATTTAGACACACAATTAGATAGACCAGGTCCTCAACAATTCTCAGCTGTCTGAATTACTGCTGAACAGCCTAATAAATATATAACACAGAGGCTGTTCAGAAAAGCTTTTAAGAATGTCCTGAAGTTTGCCTCTAATCAGCAAAGCACCTACTGCAATTACTGCTGCTTGGAGCCTGGTCCTGCAGCAGAAGCCCGTTGTGCTTGGCACTGCACAAAGAGAGCAAACACCTGCTGCTTGGGGACCACCACTTGGGAGCTCACTGTGTGGGACAGGCCATCATCGACAAGGGAGCTGTGAAGGACAGGGGAATGGGCAGAGGAATTGGTGTTTTTGCTGAGGAACAATTCAATAGGTTAAACTAGTAACTATCTTAAGAGGAGGACTGCAAAACTCTTTGGTACCCACGTAAGACATCAGCTACTGGGTTTAGTCATGGACACACTGCACCAATTTGTCAAGATGGGAAACTGAGTCAGGGAGCTGCAAAGGACCTTGCAGCGTTTGGGTGGCTGCCCTCAGCTGGCAGCAGCAGGGCTGGGGACTCGAGTGCCCTGCTCTTGGTGGCAGCTCCTGAGCGAATCCCTCCTGCCAGGGCACTGACCTGCCCTAGCTGTAAAGGCTGCTTTCCCTATTGTCAGCTATGGAAAAACAAACAAACGAACAAACAACAACAACAACAACAACAAAAAACACACCCTAAATCTCTAACTTTGCTAAAATCTCTTTGTGGAGGTCTGATCTTTTTTTAAGAAGAGACCTGCATTGCAGGGAGAGCTAATCCTGAGCCCCTGCTGCATTCGGTTCAGGCAGTATATTTAGCAGCTGTGGTGGCTGGCACTGCACAGATGAAGGTTTGTGACACCCAGAACTGAAAATCTATGAAAAGTAGGCAGCAACAAATGTCCTGGGAGACCTCTGGCATGTTAGGTTGAAACACATAAACCCTTTTTTTTTTTTTTAAATCTACTCATGTATTAGGGTCCCAAAACCAGTGGCAAACAGAAGACTGCACTATGCAAGGTGCCACACAGAATTAAAGATGATCTCTCTCTTAAAAAGAAAATGACAATTTTCCAGTGATGCAGGCAGCTTTTGCTTAACAAACTGAAAACACAAGAGACTGTGGAAGCTTTCTTAAAAGTTTGGGAACAACTAACTAACTAACTAACTAACTAACTAAAAGAAATGCCAGCAGAGATAAATGCAAGGAGCAGGCCATGCTCGGTTAGAAGCTTGGGCTCATTTTGTTTTCTTTTAAGATAGCTCTGTACCATCAGTGAGCTGCTCAGCAAGGTAGAGCAGCAGCAGTGTTTCCTGCCAGTGAGCTGAGCAGCAGAGAAGGAGCAGGTCAGCCTGAACCCCGCAGCCTTGATGATTGCTCTGTTAACAGCCTTGTGCTGCCTCCGCCTTACCTGGGCTTTAGTTCCAGTTAGAAATAAAAACATATCCCAGGGAGAGTGAGCTGTGGTCACTGCTCACTCATGTTTCCTGCTGGAGGATGGGAATGCGGAGAGGAAAGGAGGGCTGTTTCCAGGCTCTGAAATAACTCTCCCCTACCTCAGCCCTGCCCTGGGGCAATCAGCAGCATGCTAGGTGCATCGCAGGGGTGTGGGGAGTATCTTCCAGCTCTGTATTTGCCCTTCAAATTGACTGAGCTCGTGCTGTGACCATGCACTTATAACGTTGGTTGTGGAGAGCTCCAGAAAACAGGAGTCCTCAGCACACGGCTGGAAGAACCATTAGTTTTCCCAAGTCACAATTATCTCTGCTACTGCGCTTGTGTCCTCTTTCCTGTCTCAATTTAAGTAAGTTACATTTCTCCCACTCTTATTACTGAGTAGATGCAGATGCCACTTTGTTCTATGTGATTTATAGCCAGTAGCTAATGTTCAGTTATAATTCCCCAGTTTAGACATGAAAAATAGCCTGTAATGCTCAACACAAGGGCCTCTCAACAATGATATATAATTTAAAAATTAACATGAGGACAGAGGAGACACAGGATTTTGAACTAGGGACTCTCTCATTCAAAGGTTAAATCTCTACAAGGTGAGCTAAAGGAATTAGTTGAGTTATTAAGTAGATGCCTCTTATATTTTCCCAGTACATTAGCTGTTGCAGTCTTTTCCAGTTCAGCTGTGCTCAGCCCCAGCGTGTTCAAAGTGCAAATGCTCATGGCACTGCATTCACACATTTGCTTTTTTTCAATGTCAAACAAACTGGAGCTTTTCAGAGCCAAAGGTCAAAGTGGAGGGCCCTTAAGAAAATCTCTTGGGAAATTATGTGATTGTTCTTATGTCTTTATTGTATATAAAATCAGGCTTCGTACATGGCTCGCCCTTCCCAAGCATCTTAAAACTATAAATGAGTCATGACTCATTCCTGCAACACCTAAGTTATATAAGTGGTCTTGTTAATTTACTGGAATATCTTGCATAACTAATCATTTCCAGGATCAAACTCTGAAGCCTCTGAAACCTCTGAACTGGTAAAGAGCTCCTTTAGAAATATAGAGAAGTTAAATCTTAGCCTTGCACAATGAGTCAAAAACAGATCAAGGGACAGAACCTGCATCATCAGACTCACTCTGCCAAATGCATGCCATAAAAGCCCTCTTTTGTCAAAGCCCAGCAACTCAGAAAACATGGAGGGAAGTGAGGGAGAGAGGAGAAGGAGAAGAGCTTGTCTATGAAGAGGTTTTGGAGGTAGCATTCCCTTCTTTATTTTTTGTTCACAGTAATAAGATGTAGCTCATCTCTTAGGTGTCTCCTGCTGCACTCTGTTTAACCCTGTCTCACTCCAGCTCCAATATTACATTTATGGATTACAAATTTATTGACATTTGACATTTGCATCAGCTTTCACTTGATCAACAGGAGCTTCAGCTGCCAAAGGGAATTATTGTGGAAGATTTCAACAGCCATGGGAATGCCAAAAAGGTCATTAAATCATATCGGAAAAACAATGTGTTCATAGCATTCATACATTTAGTCTTGCCAGTAAATCTTCTGGTTGATGCTTGGACCACCTACTGATGATACTCAAAGAGAAGGAGAAACAGGGAGAATCGAAGAGATGAATTAAATTAAAACCAAATGACATGAAGCCTGGCACAGTGGGATCTTTAATTTTCTACTCTATGAATCCAGAATAAGGAAAAACCAAAACAAAGCACAGTGGCTTGACTTTATCTAAGTTAATTCCCTCATATAGGCAGGGCTTAACTAAATAATCCTGAGTAATGTGTGCACCCCACATTATTGCATGCAATATGTGGGAGGTGCAGGATTCAGAAAACATATGGCACATGGAAAACAAATGACAGGGTGTGCTTTTACACTCTTTTTGGCTATACTTATCACTTTTGTTGATATTTTTTTAAAGACATGAAATATGAGTATAGGAACTTTCACACTAATCTCTTTGGAAAAATACTGAGAATTATTATTTTTTATGCGTTTGTGATTTATAGAAGAAGGACACATAATTCCTGGGAGCACAGACAATGTTTTAAAAAAACACTGATCAAATAAACAGAATTACATCCCCCATCCTATTCTCCCTGCATGACAAACCTGGGTCTTGCATCATAAAAAAACAAGGCCAACAGATTAGGGCTCCATAGGATTATGAAGGGAAGTGAATTACTGAACTGGAAGCCCACCCACAGCCTATCTGTCTGTGTATGCCTATTCCAGGGGTGAGATTTGCTGAGGACTGAATCCCATGCAGCCATTTGCCACTGAGCTGAGTGAGCATAAAGAAAGTATTAAGCTTTGCCCTTCTCCAATGGAAGAGCAGCATGTCCAGTTTACATGAAAGTGGCAAAAACTGGCCATAGTACTGTTATATCCCAGAGGAACACTTCTTCTGGGATGTCCCTTGGGATGTAGATCAATAGGTGGGTAAAAGGCAACATCAATCTTCTTAATGGCCCTATAAAGTAATTTGGTGGCCATGAGGACTCAGTCCCTATAGGAATCAGTGCCTCAGAAATCCAGTTGGCATTGTGCAGCCACTGTTGTGTTTGGAGCAGTGCTGCGGCGTGTGGCTAGGAGGTGACTGCACAGAGATTGCTTGGAGAGGGCAAATACAGGGCACTGGGCAGGCAGCTGTTTCCAAACCTTGGCTTGAAACAAGGGAGAGAAATGGAGAGATGGAGATGTGTGATGGAGGTATCTGCTGGCAGCTGTGCGCTACACCGGGATATTGGTTCTACATATCAAGATACATAATTTCAGGTAATTGGTGTGGTTTTTGGTATAAACTTGGGGGTCTTTAGAAATAGGGAGTGTTTGGGAGTTTTCATTAAATGACCACATGAAAACAATAATTTCACATTTTGGATTTGAACAGTTCTACTACAGGAGAAGGGGAAAACACTTTTGTCTGTGTACTTAGTATTTTGGAGGTTTAGAAAAGCTGAGCACAAACCCAGAAGGGGTCTCAGTAACATTATCCATGAGCAATAGAACAAGCAGTTTTGCCTCCTCTGAATTACTGGTCCATGCTAATATGAAGTCTGCAGTGAGACTGGAAGTCTTCCTCTGTGTACAGCTGAGAGAGAAATCTGATCCCCAGCTTGCTGGTTGAGGGTGGTGGTTTTATCCCATCATGGGAAATTCTCATGGAAAGCAAAATGGAGAAAAGAAAGGCCCCGTTAGATCTGGGGGCCTGATGCCACTTCTAAAGTCTAGGTGTGATTTCTTCCTTGCCTGTGCTTAGCTAGGTGCAAAGAACAACCACACAAACTCAGCACCACTCTGTCTGCCAAGGGCTGGTGTCCCCTGCTTCCTGCTTTGCAAGGGGGCACCTCTAGAGCTCATCCCAAGAGGCCTCAGAGTTGTGCCCAAGTTTCCGCAGTGATCAAGAAGATCTCATGTGCTCTGCAGCTCTGGAAGCAGGGGAGCAAAATCTCCTCTGGCCAAAGAAGTCCCTGAACTGCAAAACTGGAGGCTGGGAGAGTCCTTTATGGATGGAAAAGGGTGGGCCTTTGACCCAGCCCTGTATGGCTATTCTGATGTTCTTCCTCACTCCTATTCAGCTTTAAGAGAGGAGACAAAATGTCATAAAGAAAGTCTTAGCGGTGTTCAGTTGTCGCACGCCTCCTGATACAAAGGACTGTGCATGCTTAGGGCTAGGGAATAGAACGTGAGAACCAAGCGAAGGCAGTTCTTCACTTATAGCTGGAGGCTATGAGCTCGATGGCACAGAAGCTCAGGCTGCTACTGGTGCGGGGAGAGGCTGTGCCACTGGGGAAGGGGGAGGCTCCCTCCAGCACCTCAGCTTTTGGAGCCTGAGGGACTACATGGCACAAGCAGCAGAACCTGACCTTGGCCTTCACCAGACTGTGCAGATAACTGCTGGGAAAGGCAGGAGAAGTAGGATCACATGGAGGTCATGGCCTTACTGATCTCTTTTTTTCGGGTGAGCTTGAAGGCTTAAGTGTTTTGGTTCTCCAGTGCATCCCGAACCCACCATTTTCATCCCCTCCTGGAGCTCTTGGGTGGCTGTGTGAATCACAGATGGGCCTGGCAGGAGAAAGGGAAACCAGAGGATGCTGAGAATGCTCTGGCAAACCACATCCTCGCCTTTCTCTTCCTGGCCTGATTTGATGCCTTGCAGCTGCTACTGCATGCACAGGGTTTCAATGCCAGGTCGCTCAATAATAAATCAGAAAGAAACTGCTGGGGTAAGGGGTCATGGGGATTCTGAACATCTCATTCACTCCGAGGCTTGTGATCCTCTGCAGTACAGGCTTCCCAAAGGACAAACTCCTCTGTACCCACTCTGCTGTAGCAAAGCACTGAGCAAATGGTCTTTGCTGGGCTGAGCAGGCGAGGGGAGGCAGCAGCTGCCAGCGCACTCCGTCGCTTGATCTGACGCAGTTGCTCAAGGAGGTGGAGTGGAGGGAGCAACCACATGAAAACCACTCCAGCCACTTCTCCTTTCCCTTCAAAAATGTCATTTTGGCACCCTCCACTCTCTATAACAATGTTTATCATTGTTCTTCGATTGTCTAGGACAATAAATGGTTAGAAATGAGCATATATCACCAGGAAATCTCTGCCTGCCCCTTCCCCCAAGCAGTGTCATAAAAACGTACAAATTCACATTAATAATGAAGTGCATTTCCCCGAGAAGCCACTGTGTATCTCAGGGAGAGCAGGCAAGGTGGCAGTTGCTGCAGAGTTTCCTATTAAAGAGCAGAGCAAATACTCATAAATCTGATGAGGGGCCAAAGCACATGTTAGGGCTGTCTCCCTCTTAATGGAACCTTTTCTGAAATGAAAAAAATATATATCTCGATACATTCAGGGTATTCATTAGACATGACAACCTCCTCCACTCCCCCATCCTTCCCTCCCCCACTCCTGCATGTGCTGACCCCTGGCAGAAGAGCTGGCGCTGAGTGCTGCCAGGGAGGGATTTTGGAGGGGAGGAGGAATTGTTTTGTTTTAATAAAGGGAATGTGTAAATTTCCTACAAGGAACAAGTCCCCTCTTTCCCCCATCTCCCTCCTTTCCTCCACCCCAGCAAGCTGCCAGCATACCCTCTGTTTCTGCCCCCCTCTTGGTCTCTGCTGTGCCTCTCATCCTTCCCATGTGTCCAGAACCAATAGAGCCAATGCTGTGCCCCAAAGCAGGACCCCTCTTGTAGAACTGAGCATAGGGAACCTTTCCTGCCATCTCCCACCTTCCAGGGATCAGTCAATTCATTCTCTCAGGATGCACAAACCTTCAGACCTGGGAAGGTGGCAGGATGGAGTCTCAGTCCCCTCAGTTCTCCAGGGGCCGTGGTTTTGCTACCTGGTGCAGTGACTTGATGTTAGAGTCCTTATCACAGGCTGGAAACCCAGGATCTGCTGCCCCTTTCCCGAAGGCAAGATGAAAAACACCGTCACAATTAAGAAATAAGCTCTGTGCTGTGTGTGGCTTCTTCTACCTCATTTCTCTTCTTGCAGAAAGGGTCCTGAGTGGCATCTGTGCTGGTGTAAATCCTGCATGACTTCATTGCTCTACAAAAACTAGTGCAAAGGCCAGACCTTTCCCCATCAATGGACCCTGCCTAGATGCGCAAACAGACCCAGCTCTGAACCCAGGAGAGAAAGAATAAGGCCTGAAGAATACAGCTTAATAATCATGAATTATCTGCTCATTATCCCAATAAATAGTGAAAAATCTCTTCCTCCTTTCCTCCTCCCATGAAGTCATATCTATAATTTTCCTCATTTTCCATCTGTGCTCCATCATATTTGCACAGGGTGATCATCCTGCTAAATTGCATTATTTTTATTGAAAGGTGCTTTTGAGGGCTGGATGCTGCTCATGTCTTTTCCTTTTGTTATTGATCTTTGCTACTTGGTTGCTGAAGTGTAAAATGTATAAGACTCAAATACTCTCCCTTTGAAATTTCACTGGGTGAAAATGTTATGCTATAGATTATGAAGGCTGTAGCATTTAATAATATCAGATGCAGCGAGGAGAAGGTATGATTTTGATATCCTTATGAATAGTGAATACTTGAAGAGGTAGGTGCTATTCAAGGTTAGTTAAGGTCTGGTCAAAATGCTTAAAAGTTGCTTTTTCTTTGTGAATTGAAGAATTCCTGCCATTTGGGGGCAGGAACTGTCATTTGCAGTATGCTCATACAGAACCTAGAAACAGTATCGGTTGACCTAATGCAATGTTAAATAATACTGATCTTAATGGTAACCTGTAGTATTCATAAAAAGCAAGTAAATCTGCACTGATATATCTGTGCTGATGTCCTCTGATCTGGCCTGACCCTGCTCTGAGGGAAGCCAAGAACACACTATTACAGGTTTTGCAAGGGCTAGTGCTAGATTGAAGAAACTTTATCCAGGCAAAGTTTGAAGGTTTGAAAATGTTAACTTGAAAACGTTGTGATCTAGTGTTTTGGGGAAACCGTGAGAAATTTCAAAAGACGAGAAATTTCAAAGGATGAGGGGACTGAGGCTTCACTGGAACACAACTATTTTGAGGGAGGAGTGATGACTTGGAGGTAGGACTCTGAGGACGGGCTCTGCATCTCTCCTCCACCACAGAGGAAAGGCCAACTTGTTCCTTTTCCTAGTGTACTGCCTCATCATTTCCCTTTTCTGGTGCTCAGCAATTTTACCCACTTTATCCCAACAAAAGTTTTAAAATGGGATGTCCATGCAGAATATTTTTTTTTCCATTGTCCCATTCAAACCAGGTAATCAAGGCTTTCTTTGTGGTGAACCCTCTCTTTCTGGCTGATGACAAGGTGAGCAGAACCCTTGAGCAGTTTCGTTGGTAAATTCTGCTTACAATGTCATGGTGGACATAACTGCAGTCCCAGCATGTTTGATTCTTCTAAGAGGGTCTCAGTTTTTAATGTTTGCTACTAAGAAGAAGTGAAACATGAAGAGCAAGCTAAATTCTCTAAAATATAGTTTTGGACAACTAATTCATGCAATTGGCTTTGCCTATGTACCACCAATATTGGCTAATAGCAGAATGTGATGTTCAGAGCAGCTCCTACTGTTTCAGAAGAGATGAGAAGATAAAATCCACAGACAAAAAAAATCTTCTATTTTGGTATACTTAACACATACAGTTATCTACGTGTCCTATATATCATTTAACAAATTGCTTTGCAATTCTTACAGGGCGTGGTATAATGACTGATTTAAAATCACTGCATTGCTTAAACTGCATTGTTCTTCATCAAGTTGAGTCATTTTTATGTGAAGTGTCAAGCTCTCTAACAAATAACTGCTGCCAGACAAATCAAGTTCCTCATCTTAAAGCTACGGCTAAATAGTTTATAGCTTTAATCTGCTCACTGAGGTGTGCAGTCTATGACAGTAATTATAAATGCAAGGAGAAATTATAGCTGAATGCTTTAACTGCATTAGGAGCCATTTGATGAACAATCATGATTGCCTGCTCATTTTCAACAATAGAGGGCAAGTTAGTGTCAGTGCATTAGAGGATTTTCAGTTCTGCTCTGCTCTTTCTTCCATTTACCACAGAATGTCAGTTGTCTCCTATAAAGTAGAAAAAAAAGCACTGTAGAAGCTTTAAACTTGATGGTTAAAAAAAGACAAAGGAGGAAACAGAGAGAAAAACTGTTTATCATTATGACTCATTTTTTTGTTTTGCAGCAGCCTTACTTTCAAATTAGTTCATTTCAGGTAGCTGTTTGTTTACTTATCAGGGTCTTTTAAAAAAGAAATCTCTCCAATCAAGTTGGTAAATTTAACTCTATGGAGACTTATTTCTATAAAAAGTCATAGATAAGACCAGAGAGAGCCTCGGTTACTGACCAGTTTCTAGCCAACCCCATCACCTGAATTTAAAGTGAGAAATAAAATTTTGCATTGCCTTTTCTTCTTGGATCAAGTTAAAAATTCTAGTTCAAATTAAAATAAATAAATAAATAAATAATATTAATAATAATAATAAATGCTCTTCAAAGGTCTTAGTCAACAAACAAATTAAATCTGATTAAAGCCATGCTCCCTAATGTTCATGGGTTGTCTTTGAAGAATAGCAATAAAACAGTTTTGTAGCAGGTTAAATGAATGAGTATAGAGACATCTGATTGTTGCATATTACACATGATTTTACATTATATTACTAAGCCCATATCAGTTAAAGGAATTCAAGAAAACACCAAAGATGAATATAAAACAGACATGTATGTCTTTACATTTAAGAAGAATTTATAGTGAATTTCTTATAAACAGGCTCACAGAGGTCTTAGAAATAAAACCATATACATAACACGTTTTTCTACAGTACTATCACCGATTATTCATTCATATTTTAACGATAGTCAACATTTTAAAATAACTTTTAATAGTATATTTCATTAAAATATATAAAGTAGTTAAAGTATTTCTCTACTGAGTACACTTTCTACTGTTTTATTTCCATTTATTTCCATATATTTTCTCTACTTTTATTTCTATTCAACTACAGTATTGCCTAGAAGTGAATGCAGATGCATGTGTACATTTTAAGAATTTCAGTATGCTTTATATTTCTTGTTTCTAAATACTGTGCTCTTCTCTATGTTTTTATTCAAATGCATACTGAATCCTAAAATACATGGTATGAATAAGTAAACCCCGAAAATCTCTGTTATTTGATTTAGTCTCCTTGTAGATCTCAGGAAGAAACCATATGAATAAACTCTGGCCTCCACACTTTTAACATAGTCAGAACTTAGGTAGGCTTACAGCTCCAAAACTGTAATAAAATCTTTACAATGCTATCCAAAATACCCCATCATTTCATACAATTTGTGCTATCATGCATACCAACTAAAATTATAGTTCCAGATAACAGTGCTATCACTCTGTCATTGCAATTTAAATATATTTTTTCAAAGGTAAGATACAACCTGCATCTTGATATAAATTAGAAATGGATGAGTATTAAAAGGACAGCAATTTCTGGGTACCCAAAGGCAGGAAGGACAGTACCTTATTTATGTAGTCACATATCACCTGAATAATACCCGTGATGTGTCTGTGGAGGTTATTACAATGCAGAAACCATTTTTTTCCCTCTGAGATTTTTTTTTCTTTGTACTTCTTCCCCAAATCCTGAGGAATAGTAACATGTTTATAAAGGTGGGTGTTTGGTTTGCCTCTTCATAATAACATGGTGCTTTTAAGACCAAATCTGAAACATTTGTCAGGTATTAAGCCATGAATATGCCAAAATAGCTGTTTTATTAATATGTTTGGCAGATAGCTTTTGTTTGATAGTACCCAAATTATTGGTTTGCTCTGATATCTCTTGTGTGAAAACTATGAATGTCAAAGTCTTAATAATCGTTAACTGGTGAGGAAGGAAATGAAATATGGTACATTTTTCCCAACCAATCTCTTGCAATTTTCTGATATTTTGGCAGGTATATTGATTTGGAAGGATTATAGAATGGTTAGGCAGAAAATCAGTTATTATCAGACAAACAAGGAACATTTATTTTCTGTTTTTGTACTAGATTCTAATGTTGGGTTAAAAATGCCAAAATGGACATTTAAGGATATTAGCATTATTGAGAAAATAAACTCCCTTTGAGTTAAACTGTATTTTGCTGGCTAAAATACGCAGAAGGGATAAATCCAGTCATAGACAGACAGTACATACAAGATGTATGCAAAACTTAAATCTTACTGCACTTGAATACTGACGTTATACTCTATAGTAATAGCTTATATTACCCATCCCAAAGTAACCCTTTGATTAGTGGTTTAAATTATTCAAAAGTAGTCTTTTTATCGAAGCTTAAGTGATGCATAGTCCTTGTGCTGGCTTTGTACACCAAAAGTGTTTTTTAAAGCTTCCTGAATATTTGCAGCAAACAAATGTGAAATCTTCACACAAACGGGTATTCATCCTCAAAGTGCTTGCACCCTCAATTAGCCAGAGAATAGCCACAATAGCAGCTGGCGTAAGTGACAATTCACAACACATCTTTAATTTTGACTGTCTGATGAATTCATTTTCCAAATGTTATCTAAGTAATGAACATGTTGGAGAAAATCTGAATCTGCACATGATTATTCTGCAAACAGAAGCAGTGCCTGAGTTTGCTGGTGAAATTGCTGGGAATGACTAACAGAGCCTTGCTGGAAATAAACGTGTTAGAACAGAAAACTTCTATTTGGACTTTTAGTTGATGTCTGCATATTTATTTAAATCAAGAAGATTCAAGTTTGTGAATCAAGCAAAATTAAAAATGCAAAAATTGTGTGTAATCTGAATATTACATTACATATTATAAACATTGATTGTGGCAGTACTTTGTTTGGTGTATCTTTCAGCAAAAAAAATAAAATAAAAAATACCAACAGTAATGTAAAAGTATCCTATTAACAGGTCTTTGAAATATTAACCTTGTAAAAAAATCTAGCAGTTTCCTCAATTAAGCATCAACCCCCTCCCTCCCAGGTTATACGAAATTTTGCACTGAAGTCAGTGATGTTCCAGGATTGACATGCCCACCAACATGAAACAAAATATAATCACACATCTTCAGGATTAAAAAAGGAATGAGCAGAGACATGATGGAGAGAAAGGTTAAACTGATGCTACAAAAAAGGCCACTCACAATAGTAAATGTTTAAGTAAGTGTAAAATATTAAAATATTTTACAAAACTGAATATCCAAATATTATTGAAAGAATAACCAAACTTCTGGACATAAACTTTTCAATTATTAGTAGATTCTTCAGGTTGGGTTTGAGTGTGTGAGGAACTTGGACTATTTATTATTTTGCTAATTTGACATTTGAATTGTCTTCTTTTCCCCCATCAAAATCAGATTTACAGGTGTGTTAGCACTGAAGGTTGTAATCTTTTGGTTTTCAGTGCGCTTTTTTTTTTTTCTTTTTTTTTTTCCATTCTCATTGTAAAAGAGTAGCATTTAGTTGTTGCATTCCACACTGAAGTGCATAGGATGTGAAAACTATTAATTCTTAGAAACAGAAAGAGAGTGAGAACTGGGAAAACAGCTATTTTGAAAATAAGAAGCAACTTTTCTGTATGGGGCAATGTAGTTCTGCATTTATCAAGCTCTCTTCCTGAAAACATTATAAAATGAATGTGTACATGCAATTAGATTAATGAAGCAGCAGTACATTATGCATTTTATAGTGTTTTCCTACATTTCATAAAGTACGAATGTTTTAAGAGGCCTCCTCACAAGGATGAAATCAAAACTCGCTATAGAGCATGCATACCTTAAGAGTTATTCTTCATCCACTTCTGCTACAAATTGTGAATGGTGTTCTGGTGACTTGCTGTGTGTTTTGCTTAGATGAAGTTTTACTGCATGTTTGCTCGCAAATGTCCGACAGCACAACTTACATTTGAACTTAGAGTCTGTGTCCTCTTCTCCAGCTATTGTTTCAGGAGATCTTTGAACTGAAACTCTGGAGATTTCTTGCTCTACCTTGGTTTGCTGCTCCACAGCCAGCCTGTTCATGTCTTTCATTTGGAAACCTAGATGAGATTCTAAGTGGCTAATGTAAGTAGATGGGGTTCGAAATTGAGATGCACAGTCGCTGCAATAAAAGACTGGATGCCCTTTGTCCATGTTTTTCAAAAACTTTGTTCCTCCGGTTTTCCTAAGTTGGTACTTGACGTTTGCCAACCAATGGCTGATGGTGGTCATTGACAGTCCGGTAAATTTTGAAATCTGCATACGCTCCTGTGGGCCTAGATCTGATAATAAATATTTACCTTCGGATGTCTGGAAGAGGCTGGAAGCAAATTGAGCCTGCAAAATGAGGAGATGCTGAGGGTTCCAGTTTGACTGTCTGCCCTTCCTTTTATGCAGAGTGGAGACTTCTGTTGAGACATCCTCAAAGCGTCGGACATCTATTTCCAATTTCATAGATGGGATCCTTGAAGATGCAGCAGGTTTTGGTGTAGTAGCTTTGGGAAGAACTTTGACCATGTCAGCAATGTCAGACAGAGCATGTTTTTGAGGTGGAGAAGTACAGGATTGTGCTTGAGCTGACTCAGCTTTCTTGCCTTTAGATTTGGTCAGGTCAATAGGCTGATCATTGTTTTCAAACAAATAGTGCCTGGACACACTTGCAGGCTTTGGTGGGGTTGGAGTAGGAGATAACACTGGCTTCTCCATCATATTTAGATTAGATTTGTGGAACATAGAAATTGTGCTAGAGCTGGGGCTGGAGTTGGATTGGGGCCGTAAAGGCTCTGTGGCTTTGCCCAAGTGATTATTCAGTACTGACTGCAGGGCACTGAGAGGGTTGACACAAGGCAGCTCAGATGAATGGTTGGCAGCAGCACAACCATTGCTAAGAGAAGCTGCTGTTGGTTCCTTGAGGACTGTTTTTTCTTTTCCACTATCTTCTTTAATTTTGTCTTCTTCTTTCAAGGGGCATGGTTCCGTCTTTTTTGGCTCCACAGAGACTTCAGATTTGAGGGGAGGTTCTCTTTCACTCTGACTGAGTGAGGCAGGCTCCGCTTGGATGCCATCTTTAGCATAGTCCTTTTGTACTTCCTCCTTGTCATCAGTTTCTTTCTTCACTTGAGTGCACTGGGCCACATTTGCTGAGATAGGGACCAGAGGCATGACCTTCCACTTTGGAGCTATGGGCCTCAACTTATTGGTGATGGTTGGCCTGATTTGCAGTACTTGGGAACCCACAGGCAAAGATGGCTTAGCTCCCTCTGAGAGCTGATAAGCTGCGTGGATGCTGGGGTATGCACTCCAGCTGGGTGCTCCATTCTGAGCTTTATTGATGGCTGTTGTGACAGTGTTCTCCAAAGACTTTAAAATGTCCCCACCACCCTTTGAACCATCTTCTAAATCTTCTTCTCTGAGGTACTGGTATTTCATTGTGGGATCCAGTGGTTTCTGAAGGGTGTCTTCATAATCTTCAGTTTTTACTGCTTTCTCATCTTTGTTTGCATCATCAGTTTTATCTTTTTTACTTTCTTTTTTTATTTCAGAAGTGGGAGCTATGCATTCTGCAGATGATTTACTGTTTGATTTTGAAACCGGGCTGTCATTGGCTGGTGCTTCAGACAGTGATTGCATTTTTTCCACAGCTAGAGGATCCAGAACAAGTTGCTTTCCTTTCTTTGAAGCTGAACTTGTGACTTTCAAGAAATGGCCAGTAACCATCATGTGGGTCGTGAGCTGCTGCAAGGTGTCATGGGAGCTTCCACACTCCATACACTTCAAAATCTGGGATTTACAGGCCTCAAACTGCCAAGTATAGCTGGCGCCATTCTGGTATCCATAGCGGTTGTTAGATGACAACTGCAGGTTTGCGTTCTTCTGTGGAGAAAAAGAATCTGAGAAAGACCCCGTTGTGGAATCGGGGGAACAAGGCCTGTTAACATCAAACACACGTTTCTTTGCTGGAGTGACCATTTTTGAAGAAATGGTTGGTACCGGCTCCTTCAAAGGCACTTTTTGGTAATGTTTTGTTTTTATCATATGAACGCTCAGATCTTGAAGGGAATCGAAGGAGTCACCACAGAACATACACTTCAGAACTTTTTGTGCATCTTCCTTGTCCATGTCCTGGAAAGCCCTTTTTCGAGGCTTTGAGTAGCTGGTAGGTCTGTGCTTGTCCTTTTTGTGGTTGTCATCTTGGTAGTGACCTGTTTCATTCATATGAACTGTTAGTTCGACCAGCGTGTCATAGGCAGCACTGCACTGCCGGCACCGAAACCTGCTGGCGCCTGTGAAAACAGTTCCACACATTTTGCTGCTCTGCCTGTAGAGCTGGACGGAGCTGAACAGGTTGGGTTTCGAGACAGGTCTGGAAGGTAAATTCTGTTGTAAGCTTTTTGACAGTGCGTCTTGGTGCCAATCAAAATCAGCTTTGTTCCCTCCATTTCTGTTGTCACAACTCCTCTTTTCAGAGTTAGACAACTTGAAACCCAGCCCTAAGCCTGTCCAATAAGAGTCTGACAGTATGTTGGCATAGACCGCTGTCATTTTATCCATGCAGTTGTGTGCTTCATTCTGGGCTTTGGGATGGGTGCTGGTTTTTGGATCCTGTGGCTCTCTAGAGCAAATGCTTTTAATATCTGTCACGTGGTCACTACCATCACTTAATAGTGATTCATTTTCTGCATCCTGGTTAGATATATGACTGACGGGGGAATTTTGGTAACTAAAGTTCCCTTTCTGCTCAGGACCCGCATCGTGTTCCTCATCCGTGCCAGTGTCATTGCTGCCCTGGAGGTGAGCAGTTGAATTGTTGTCATCATCATCTTCTTCCTCCTCCTTTATATCTTCTTCTTCCTTTAAATCTTCCTCTTGGACATAACCTGAAATGTAATGTCAATATATGAAATAACTTGCTAAAGGAGAATGCTACAGTTCAAGATTTCTAGTTTCACTGTGTTTTCTTTACTGGACTTCATTTTAATCTACAACTTTATTGCTTGTTACTTCTGGAAGTGAAAAAAAGCCAAATGATGTCTCTTTTTGTGAAGGTTGCTGCATTTTATTGGCAGATGATCATAATTCTTTATAACTGCCAGAGATTCTGAGTTAATAATTTTCCTGTCATGGGACTATAATTCTAACTGTCCTGTAATGGGACAGTTGGAAAATTCATATGTAAGAATTTAAAGTTTATTCTAAAAGCTTCAATTCTATCAAATTGTTTTTAGCCTCAGTGAAAGGAAGGGTAGAATTGGCAAGAAATAGAAGAAAAATAACTGCCATAATCTTCCTGGTTCATAGAATCATCTAGGTACAGTAATCTTTTGCCATTTGATCACCTAAAAAAAGCACTTTAGAACGTACACAAATAATTTATATGTCAAAATACAACATCTGAAAGCACTAATAGGCTTAAGTGGAACTCTTTTGTTTGTAAAAATAATGTACTGTGTGCCATAAAAGCAAATTGTGCTTTGATAAAAACATGTACATATGTTTCAGGGCAAGAACCCTTGGAAGTTACAGAAGAGTATTTAGATGTGACAGAGGTAGACCAAAGTTAACTGTAAAACTGGAAAAGTAGAATAAATCCAGAATGATTTTCTTTGACAAATGAACTATGTAATTAACTAAAATGAACTTGATAATATAAGAGTTGTAAATTTTTAAATTAATTAAGGATTTTTTTTTCCCCCTGGCCCTACATCAGTAGTACTTCTATTGAAATTATGGGAGATAACCTAGGTAGAAATAGACTGAAGAATCAGAAAAGGGGATCCTTAAGGGTGAACCATCTCCATTGCAGTCACTGTATAAATTCCCATCAATCCATCACAACCAACAATTCACTCCCAGAAGAGATGGAGCAGTAGAACTGGTTCAGACATTTTTTTTCCACAAGATTCTTGAGTAATTTTTTTAACAGCCATTGCAAAGCTGCTACACGCAATGTAAGCAGCTATTGAAACAATTCACTGTTACAGACAGCTACTCATCAAAACCAAGCACTGATTTCAGAAGCACAGGTCTTTGCAGGAGATACTTTGATGTGCTCTTTCAGGTAGGAGCCAACACTGTGGTGCTAACCCTTGGGATTGCACGGCAGGGGTACTTTACTCTGCATGCTGAAGACCTAGCTTTTTGTGTCAGGTAATTTTGTAAAACCACAACTCCAAAACTCCCCAGTTAAAGCTGTCCTTAAAAGTAACAAGGCAAAAATAAAATAAAACTCTACTAGCTGTAATTGTGAGGTAAGACTAAATCATAACGTTAAAAGCTCAGAAAGAACAAGGCAAATGAACCTAAAAGTGTTACTTGTTTAAAATCCAATTCCTTCCCAACTTCTAAGAAAAGCTAATGAATGGCTTTTTGAAACCTGGCTTATTTTGACATGCTGAATTTGATAATCTTGTGCAAATTATATTCTTACAGCAAATCCAAATGGAGGGGCAGAAAAACTAGAAACATTTTTGTTAACATACAGAAGAGGCCTTTCACATTTTTTTCATCTTTCAATTTTCCAACCTACTTGCATTTAAGAAGAACTGGGAATGCATCAGACCCCTTTTAACAAGAGTTTATGGTCAAGCCAAAGAAATGAACCACAATAGTTTCCTGGATTAACCTGCAGCATACAAAGAGGGAAACAATGGCTCTCTCTGTGCTGTACTAAGAGACCCACACAAACCATCTTTCCTACACCATTCCCATAGTTTTAGGACCTGTGCAGATCCCAACAGCTTAGAGCTGGGCTTGACTTACTCCAGGCAGCTTCATGACCAGAGGTATAGGTAGCAGTAGTGGCTAAGAGCAAAGGACCTGGACACCATCTTAACAGGAGGAAATAATGATCATATTTGGGAGGAATGCTATGCACTTCAGGAGATGCTTTCAGCAAAGTAGGTAACATTAAATGTTGTGTTAAATATTAAACCAGTAAGTCTTTTAGCAGTATGTTGGGGTACAGCAAATATTAGTAGCCCCATTTACAGATGATCAGACAGTAAAGACAATACTAAGAGTAAAATATTTATCTCACCACCCTGAATGTCTTCCCTGATAACAAGATAACACTTTCCATGTATCCCTTTCTAAGCTCAAATGTTTTTCAGGGGGACATGGAGAACGGAGGGACATGGAGGCGGCAAAACTCCTGCACGTCACGAGCAGTAACCTTGTTAAACAAGCAGCATGAACTGATGAGCAGGACTGTCATGGTTCTCGCGGTGTTAGAGATACTGCACAGCGTAGGTAGCAGCACTGGCCCCTTGCCAGGATGTATCACAGTGCCAAGCATATTACACCCAGCAAAACAAAAATAAGGAGGGAATTCAATGAAGGAATCAGACAAAACAGACAACAAATAGCATTCACACAGTTTTGGGTCAGTGCAAATTTGATTCTCCATTTCAGCACCAACTCTTTGAATATTATTAACCCATTTTTCACCAGAAGGTTTTTTTTTTTTTTATTTTGGATGATACATAGAGCAGTTCCTTCTCCACCATATCCTTTGTCCTTCTAAATGGATTTAGTAGAAAAAACAGAAGTACCAGACAGCTGCACATCCCCCACAATACAGATAAAATTTTCTGCTTAATTAGGCATTGACATGTTTACTATAACCTTTACAGAAGAGTAACTCGTGCTGAGAAATCCTCTTTTTTTTGTCTGCATAACATTCAGACATAATCTTATGATAGCAGTAAAATAACTTTTTAGAAAGCATTGTCAAAATTTCACAAAATCATCAGTCAGGTCCACTTTAATAACATCTAAGGGTTCTGGGCAGCTTTGAAAGCACATTTCAGTATCCTACTTCTAAGATCATTCCTGTTTATCTAAATGATTTAAGTTGCTGTGGGCATTTTAAGGACAGTGGAGACCTCTTCTGTGCAGAGAACCTAGGGTACAAGAAATGCCTGTCACCTTCCAACAGTGTTTTTTTAGTAAGATTTCATTGCATGTAAAGCTTGATATGAATTAATGTAGCTATTTAACAGAAATAACATTAGTGTAAGTCAACTTTGCATTATTTATTTTATAAGCCTTATATAAAGGGTGTCTTAAGTCTTTACACCCACTTGCTTTAAATGCAGTGTCTGTAATAAGTAGCATAAATTTTGCATGTCATACTGATGTCCATATAATAAATTGTTGAGTGACCTGTTCTCTTCCCACCAGTTCTCCCCCAGGCTTATTCTGACATTCCAAACCTCTGAGTTGATCATATATAGCTGTCTTATGGAAAAAATAAAATAATATATATATATATATGTAAAAGAAATCCAAACTCCGTAACCAGATGAATGCTTCCTCTTTTTCCCATCTGAGAATTTTTCCCACCAATATTAAACAGGCCCAGTCAGAGATGGGAGATGTGCAATGTGCAGTCCCAAAGAAGCAAGGGACTGAAATTTCACCATCTTGAAGCCTGGACAAAGCCCAGGAGCTTCAGAACATAGAATGGAAGCAATTTCTGGCTTCCTAAATGGAAATACAGTATTTGGTTTTAGTGCTGATTGATCCCAAGACAGTGTATGTCAAGATCATGACATAAGTAAGGATAATATTATCGTATGGATAATAACCATAAATACAATTCTCAAATATTTTAACTTTTTTTTTTTTTTTTCTTTTTTTTTTACTTCCCATCATGCCTTTGTGACTGGATTCATCTGGATTCATTGTAACTGAAGCAATCTACTTCTCTAGGACAAGGGGTGCAGTAAACAGCTGATTCTTTATTCTTCAAAAGAGTACATTTTCCTAGATATTTCTGGAATATTTCTACAAAGTATCTAGAAGAAAACAGGTCTAGTCAATACACCTGCATTTTTTTTTTTTAAATTAAGTGTCTAAAAGTCCATCATGTTTACCTTGAAATCTTGACCATACTACATAGGCAGCCCTGAGCCAAGCTCCCAGTGATGTTGAACCCAAAACTGACTTTCAGGCCCTTGTACCCCAGAGTTGCCATAATTTGCACCATGTTATACGTCACTTCTGAACTTAAACTTTAGAGTGTGAACACGTCTTTCTTTTTTAAAGTGTTAAATTTTATTGTTAACTTTTCCACCAGTGGATGTTATTTTCAATCAAATTTGCTCTTTTTCCACATAAAGAAACATTTATATATATATATGTTTCTTTCCAAGACTGGAAAATTTATTTTCTGCCAAGAGAAGGGACAGTGAATCATTGTCCAGAACAACACTGCTAATCCATGTAAAACCCATGCACCATCTGCACTTCTTCATATATATATTCCAGTTTCACTTGAAATAACATCATTAGTAGAGCAATCTCACAGTGCTATAAGGTGATCTTGTTTCCTTCTTGTCTGGCTTCAACTCAAACATCTTTTTGTGTTTGGCAAAAGCTGTTTCTTTCTCTGAAATATTTCATGCAGATAATGGATAATGACCACTTCTCATTCCTTTTTCTCAAAAATGTCTAACTACATTAGCTACTCAAAGACAAATCTTAACCTGGCTCTTTGTAGAAGTTCATTGCCGTAGATTCATCACAGTTTGAAAATCAACTGAAGAGATAAATTGGCAACTGAAGGGGAAAAAAATCCCTACTCAACTGCATAACTCTTATATCAAAGGCATTTTGGAATTTAACAGGACTAAAAGCAATGCAGCAGTCTGGAAATGTGATGGAATTCCATGGAAAGAACTCTCAAAACATGAAATTTGTGATACGAGAGTAAATGATATAATTTTAGAATATTTTAGACTATGTTAAAAATTTCTGCACCAAGGACCTAACTTCCTGATAAGTTCTGCCATATGGAAAGAAAACACAGAGAAAGGTTACCATTCTCACTGTGGAGGGAGCAGAGAGTCTGTCTCTGAATCATGGGTGTCAGAGATGAAATGAGTCTGTCATCTGGTCTAAATGTCCTGGCAGTGTGAGGTTTATTCCTAAAGGCCTGTGCTTCAGCATCCTGAGGAAGGTTTTAGACTTTCCTCAAACCCCAGACAATGTTGAACATGCTCAACTGTCTAGCCTGCTAACTATTTTGGATAATAGGAAATTATTTGCACATTTTGCCTCTATACTTTTTATTACTTTTTATTTATTTATTTTGCTTTTTTTTTTTTTTAGAACATTTTTAGAACTCTGTTTGTAAAATAGTTAAAACAGCTTGTGCATAAATTTGCATCTCTTGCAGAGGAGGAAAAAAAAAAAAAAAAAAAAGATGCACTAGCAGCAACTGCTGGAGGATAGAAACAACCTCTGTGGTGACATGCTTGCAAAGCACTGCCGATGAGGAGCAAGGAAATACAGCTCCAGCCCCTCTTGGAGTGGCTTCTGCCATAACTGAATTTTAACACACAAAGGCAACTCCATGGAGCCATAACCATTATTTATATATGATGCTGAAATGAAGTAATTTGGGGCTTTCATTTTTTTGTACTCTAATTAGAGTTGTATTATAAAGTTTTCTATTAAATGTCCAATTTCCTACTAGTTAAGAAGGCAAAATACCCGCTAGCTTCAGTGGGACTTTTAGCAGCACAAAGGAGAAAAGATTATGTCTTTTGTACATTGCGTCCTACACAGTCATGAGACAAATGAAAATGATCAGTGGCTGGAAGCATATGTGCAGTGAACTGGTTTGCGAGCTACCTGTAAACGTGAAGCAAAACCAATAATAAGACAAGAAAAGAAACAAACAAAAGGAAGGCTGGAAAGAAAAAAAAAAAAGAAAAAGAAAAAGAAAAAGAGGTGAGCTGATGCATTCTGCTGAACTGAATCCATGGAGAGGAAAGAATGACTGTGGAGTTTTTCCTGAAAATTTTCAAAAATTTCTCCTTAAGGACGAAGTTGTTTGCATAGTCAGTGATTGCACTGATTAAAAAAACACCTTCAGTCCCACTTGCCTTGCCCTGCATTCAGCCAGTCTGAGGGGCTGAGTGGCCGGGTGCTAGCTGCTCTAGAAACGGATGGAACCACATGCTGAGCCAATATATTTGGTCCCTCACATGAAGGCTTTACAGTATAAGTGAATAATTTGCATTTGGTTAAAAGCATCTTTGTTTGCTATTTTCTACAGGGCCTTGGAACTTGCAATTTTATTATTTCAATCAGCTGAATGTGTTTGATATTCTCCAGATTGTAATTTCGCCAAATTTGCTTGTTATGAAAATTATGACTCCTAGCATAATTTGAATGCAAAGCGCTGTACCTTCATGGCCACTTGCTGTGCACAAACACAAGACCCACCGCCTGGCCTCGGCTGGCACATCCACCTGGGAAATCCTTGTCCTGGCCTCACTGGGCAAGGTTTTAGACACATACCAGGGAGTCATTGCAACACCACGACACCAATATGAATTGCATGTAATTGTTACTAGACACAAAGGGGGCTTTCCAAAACGCAGTTTTGTCCTGAACAATTAGAGGAACAGAGTAGCAGTAAATATATTTTCCTCATTAGTCATTTTAATTGCACTACTATAAATCACTTTACCTAAGAAAACAAAAGTCTGTAACTTTTGTCTCTCTGTGCCTTTCTTTAGTGTTCTCCTGTCCTATTTATTGTTGTGGAAAACAGCATAGTGGCTCTGTAAATTTATGGATTACCTCATTTAAAACCCATGTTTCAAATTATGTTTTTCCTCTTTCATTATCCTGGGTTCCCCTAAACACCAATCTAAATTTCTTTAAATGGGATGAGCTACCAATCAGAATTAAATATATATATATGTATATATGTATAAATTGAAATTGTAATGAGTCTTACCAGTGTATTGCTAGCACTTTGGTTCATTTGATATGAACTTTGTTTTTTTAAAGTACCACATGGTAAGGCTTTGAAACTTCAGTTTGTAAAAAAAAACTGTAACAGCCTTACAGCCTTTGAAGTCACTACTGATATAACTCTGAACAGATCCATTCAAGTTCAACTAACATCAGACAAATGTTTAGTGTATCAGAGGAAGCCACAAAAGCAAGGATTTCATCAATATTTCACAACAGCCTCAGGGAAACTGTAGATTGCAATGCTGTAGGGCAGCTAATGGAATTACACACAAGGGTTTTGTACATTTAAAATAAGCAGCTACTAAAAAAATTACCCTTCAGTTTGATAGAAACTGTATAAAACTGCAGATGGGAAACAATTAAATAGCTACCAACATTTATCCATGTCAGCCTGATAGGTCATTTAATAACAGGTATTTCTTTCTTTCTTTCCTTTTTTTTTTTTTTTTTTTTTTTTCCTGGTAGGGCAATAATAAAGATTAACATTTATGAAAAGTAGCATAAAATATAGTACAGCCAAATGAATAATTAAAGATGCTTCTGAAGAATTTGTTTGCTATTGTATGGCCATGAAGACTGCTCTCCAGTAATGAAGTACATTTATATTAAATACAATTATAAATAGAAAGAAGCTGAGGAGTGTGTTTATGGAGACTTGTTTTTTATCCTAAAATGATAATAATAATATTTATATATATATATATATATATATATTTGGTTCATTTCTTTTGAATCCATGGCTTATCTCATGGACAGCATTTCTTCATAACTTATTCCCCTTGAAAAGAGTTGGGCCCTGGCTTAAATGTATGCAGGATAAACTTGTAGCTGGATGTATTAAATGTAATAAACCAGGGGAAGATCAACACTTCCCCTGAAAGACTCTTGATCAGAGTGAAGAATTCTTTGTATGAAAGCACAATGTTTATTCTAAAAATAGATCCATATAATCATATTCCTTTTCATTACTATATTCAATGTGTAAAAATCTTGAAGTACTAGCCCTTCACACAGTTGTTTTCATTAGTTTAGGTATGTTCTGCTACTGCGGGAAATTACTGTTTCTGTTAACAACTAAAGCTTCTTCAGTGTATTGAATGGCACTATGTGAGAGACAAATTATTTGATTATTATTTTTAAAAGGCTGCTTATTTCTTGGCCCCTCCAAATCAAAACAGACCAGCTTAGCTAAATATAATAGAAAACCCACTTTCATGCAGAAGACTTTAAGCCTCAATTCAAGAAAGCTCTTGAACATTTAAGTTTGTCCCATTTGGGGCAAGAGTGCATTCATTTGTTTGCCATACAGAGAGGTTATGCAATCATGATGCTTCACCGCCACAATTACTTAATAATCAGCTATTTATGTGTAAACAATATCCGCCAGATTTTGGTAAAAGGACTAAGGATTGAGTGAGTCAACCTTGACAGAAAATCTGCCGGAGGAAGGGGTTAAGAGAAAAGCTCAGCCACAGTAACTCCAGGACATGTCCCTGACTACTGAAGTGGCACCTGTAAACTCATACAGGGTCAGTTCAAAGTTCAGATGTTTTTACTGATGATCCCCATGGACATCCATTTTCTCTTCAAAATTCCAGCTTCCTTACCTGTTGGGCTGCAGAATGCTACTTCTTGTACAAATGTTGCTGGAGCTCACTGAGAAGTGCATCACGTTTTAATGGTGAGCTGAAAATCCTGATCTACTTGGTACTCATCTTCACGAGCCAGTGATGGGTACAGATGAAGCTACCAGCATTTCCTATATATATTTATTAAAGTACAGAATTCATGTGCAGCTGAAGATGCTGCATAAAATGTAAGCTCCTTGCAATAACTTGTTGACTAGGACTTAATATTACAGCCTATATTTTAAAAATATTAATATAGCTTGAAAAGTACGCTATTATTACAACATTTGTCTACAGAGCAGTGGGCCTTTTGATTTTCCCTTTGGATACACGGGCATATTGAAGCCCTGGTGAGATCTGCTTTAAGCCATGCTCGTCGGTAATATTCATAAATCTGCTCTGCTTACTCATAGCTGGTTAAACCATGGCGGCAACATCATTAGTCTCTTAACATCTCTTTAGATAAGGTATGTAAGTATAAAGTGAGGGTATAAAGAAATATATCCTCCTCATCGACTTGCTTCATTTTGATCTTTCATTCCAGGCAATGAAAAAACTGCAAGGAGATTTGAAGTGTGAATTTTTATTTGCTGGGTTTTAGTGTAAGAGGGACACTAGTGAAGTGTACACAGACCATCAAGTGTTTTATTTCCCTCTTTATTTTCCTTTCAGGAACATACTGTTACAAATGCTGGTCCAAATGAATAGTCTGTTTCTTTTGTGACAAATATTATGGCCAACAAACATTGACTTTTGACCATTAGACATCCTTGCACTTATAGCCACATAACCATCAAAGCACTAAGGCAGCATGAAGGTCATTACCCCAGGCAGCAGCTTACTTTGACTAACTTCTCTGATATGTAAGCAATAAGCAGTTGCAAGAGATTGATATGATACTTTGTGAGTAATTTGGATGAACTATAACACTAACCCAGTAAAGTATTATAATTTTAAATGTGTCCAGAAAATAATTGAAATTCTGGTTTAGCTTCATCATAATGCACAGTGCCGGGTATATTTAACAGCTGACTAGCTTAGCATGAATATTGCTTTACAAATGAGGTCATATTGTTTTTAAGAAACAATATTGCTATCAAACATGTTTAGGAGAAAAAGCAAGAGATTATGAGTACACTTTTAACCTTTCTGTCTCTTTCTATATCTGTTTACTACGGTGATTTAGGTGTTCAGTGTTGTTTGAAGGCAAACATAGAAGGTTCTGGCATTTAAAAGAGATCCAGTAATGAGCAACTGGCAGTCAGATTCCTTCTTATTATTACTCTGTCACAAAATCTCTGCTCTACAAAACTCCATCTTTACAACACCAGTCAGAGATGAGAAAGGTCAAAGTATCTCCTTCGAACACTCAGCCCGTACATGCACAACACCGCTCCCGAATCACATACAGCAGCCAGAATTTGCTCTGCAGAGCGAATTCTGGAAGAGAGCAGAGCTCACAGGTAAGCAGTTTTGTTAGAGAGAAGGCTTTCCTCCTGCCACTGCCACTATCTGGCTCAGAGCGGGGCTTTAGTCCACATTTCTTTTTCATCCCTTACCCTTTTGTCAGGATGAGAGCGACCTAAACAAGATGCTCAAAAGAATATTTAACATACACTATATATATTTGCATCCACACACACAATGTCCAGATATTTCTTTACTTATTGGGGTGGGGGAGAGAGAGGGGCACACACAGAGGTCCTGATCCTGCTTTTCACTTCTCATTGCAGCCAACAATGAGGAGGCAGCGGCCGCTGTGATAAGAACCAATCTTTGATCCAGCGAAATCTGTTCCAGAGCTGCAGCTGACTTCTTTTAAGGTCATGCCTGAAATATTCCCTCTGCACGAGGCATGATCGCAGGTGTGCTGGTGCTGACTTTGGCAGCATGAACTTGCAACTATTCTTACCAGGAATTTTAGGAGAACTGTTCCTTATCACTCTCAAGAGGGTGCAGCTCTAAAAAAGCTGCAGCTTTATTATTATCTTTGTACTTTTGTTAATGTACTGCCCACAACACCAATACTGCCCTACAGAAATCTTTTGCTTGCATGGAACAAGAGTCTTCCCGTCCCAAAAAGCTTCCATTTTTGATGCCCTCTTGTGCTTTCTCTTCTCTGTCCATGCAGTTTGGGATGCTGCCCCATTGTCTGAATGCTGCCCATATCTGTCTCCTGGCAGGTAAGAAGACTTATTAATAGTAAAAATGTTAAAAATTAACAGTATTAAAATTAGTACTGTTGGTTTCAGTCTGCAAGAAACTTCAGCAAAACAAACCAACCCTTGTCAAAAGGATAAGTTTCCAACTGATATGGAAAATAAATCTAGTTTCCAAGTATCTATCAAGACTATTAAAATAATGGAAATTTCAAAGAAAAAGAAAAAAGAAAAATGATTGAAATACAAATATTAAGCTGTGTTCTTTTAACTGATGTCTCAAATGAGCTAAGAAAGGGCTTAGATCCAGAGCCAGTACACAGATCATTTACAGATCATAATCACCAGTTTCAGTGTTGTTTTCCTGCCCGTCCTAAGTGATAACTGAAATTTATCGTATGGGACAAAGTGTAAAAAAACAGGCAGGAACAACAGGAGGCTGCAGCTGCACAGAACCAGCTTTTCCTGAATCTCAGCGAGAAATAACAAATATGAGTTATGGTGAAATAAATAAATAAATAAATCCAATGATCAGAAAGGTCATTTAATGACAGAAACAACTTCTTCAGCACAGGTATTGTGATGCAACCACTGCTGAAGTGCAGACCTCACTGGGTACAAAAAAGCTATATATTATACCTATCATAACTGTATTTAAGGCCTGCAGGAATTCACAAAGAAGGCTAGTGGATCAAAAATCCAGACTGTAACGTCCTGAAAGAGCTGAAAGAGTGGCTTAACTGTCTCTTTTCTCCAGCTCTGTAACACAACAATAAAACTTTATAAACTTGTCTGCATTTTTTTTCGAGGACCTCACTCAGACTTGGACAGAGAAACAACAGAGGGCATCTGACCTCTACCAAATTACTCCTAATACTTTCTGAGAAATGGCTTGCTGCTGCAGACAAGCCCAAGGATTAAAAGAATAAATAAATAAATAATAAAAAAAACCATGTTTTTTTTTTTTTCTTCTAAGAATTAAAAGATATTTATTGTTGTTTCTAGTGATCGCAAGCACAAATACAGACAAGAGATTAGAAAAAAAAGGTCCAGGAAATTTTCAGTTGTGCACACAGAGAGCAAAACTTCTCCATTTTTGTTTGAATTCCTGCCTCTTCCCTTTCACTGCCTCCCAGGCATCAGCATGCAATTGGGACACCACCTTTCAAGCTCTGCACTTCTGCAGAGGAGCAAATGTACCTGGGATGTTTATTAAGGCATCATTATATGTCTGTGTGGCATCATTTATTTTCTGTGGAAGAGACCATGCCAGGTCAAGATCAACAGTTTGAGCAGACAATTCATCAGGTGGGAGCAGGTGGCAGGGGCGGTATAAGAAATCGCTTGAAAAGGAGTACAAAACTGAAATGGATGGAAGTGTAAAAGTAATAAGAAAGTGATCAGTGAAACTATGAACAGCAGAAGATAAATCAAATGGAACAAGTGCAGAGCAGAAATCAGACCAAGAGGTTTTCCTTAAACATGAACAAGGCTTTAACCTCAATGACAGGAGGTGAATCCACGTATAATGTTTTGCCTCGAAACCCTACTGGGATTTGGGAGAATAAATGGAGCAGGATTATTATTGAGTCATTCAGAAGGAATGAGTAAGAAAAAAAAACACAACACAGTTTACTTTCTTAAAGTTGTGGTGGAAATGGATGCAGAGAGCACTTAGAAAATGAAGCATTACGAAGGGCTTTGCACATTACATTTACATCCACTTTCAAAACATGTTTAAATTGTAAGAGTGTGTTACAGGATCTGCATTTATGTTTAGATTAAGACCTGCTGAAGCAAGGACTGAAATCATATAACAATACAGACTGGTAAATGGGCAGGGATAAAGGTAGTTGAAATGGAGAAATGTTGAACATTTTAATGAAATGAGTAACTCACACATTCACTTGACTACTTCTTGAACAGAACTAAATAATTTTATTGAAGATTGGTCTTCACACCAGTAAAATCCTTATGCTATCAATAATCAAATAAGTAACGACAAAATAAATAAATAGATTAAAAAAATAATAATAATAAAAATCCTGTCCTGTGTACATTATCTAACTCAGATTTTGGGCTAAGTATAGATACTGTGTAATTAAAACCTCCCAAATGTTTTTGATCAGTGGGAGTTATATGCTCATAGATCTGCTCAGCTCTTTGATACTACATGAGGATATACTGGCTATGGACACTAAGTCCTAGCTGATATGTTAAATAGAGAAAGTCCTTTGAGATTTTATGGGTAAAGTTGATTTGGAGCTATAAAATTGAAGCATTTATTACAGACCAGAGGCCAACAACACCTCATTACAGACTGTCTAAACACTTCCAGTTTATTCACTGATTCAAATCCAAACAATAACTCCCTTTTCTGGCTGATTCTCATTCTCTTTCTACCAAAAATAAATAAATAAATATTAATCCAACAATAAAAACAACAACAAAACAACAAAAACAACAAAACCCAACAACAAACAACCAACTTACAGTATGTATTTTTTTGAATCTCTCTTTTGAATCTATTCTAAAATTTAAAGGAACGCAAAGCACATCTTACATCTAGCTAGTACCTGCACAAGCGTTGTCTTGAACAAGTACCAGTTTGCCTTATCTACATGGGCTAATTACTGTATACATCCACCAAGGCACAGCTGGAATTTGACTAGTCTGTATTAAAAAATGCAAAGGAAAATTTTCAACATGTGTCGTACTGCCAGTTCATTGCTCCTTCTGTGCAGTGTTTTCCTTATACTGGTTAAAATCTTTCACACAAAGAGAAAAAAAAACGTTTGAACTAAGATTCAGAAAGACTGAAACTGCTTTTTACCTGTTATTTAAGAAATCACTGCGTTTAAATACTCTGCCCCTTATGAACAAGGCTCCTTGGACACTCACTGGGAGAAGAAGCAGAAAAACTGGCCATCTTTCCTGTTCCCTCAAAGAAATTTAGTTTAAACAAACTAAATCTCTTGGCAGCGCATTTACTGCCTAATGTCTCTGGTCCATAAGCACAGCCCAGAGGCAGTGCCAACACTCCAAGCCGAGGCAGCTGAGCTCCCACCAGCAGCCCTTCTTCGAAGTCCTTTCCTCAGACAGAGACGCCCCCCAGTGACCTCGTCCAAGAGGCCCCAGCTGGGATGTGCCAGATCTGTCAGCAGTCATCACCGCAGCCACCATCTCAGAGACTGGAGGAGCAGCAAACCCGTAAGAGGCAGAAAGGCATTCTCAGGGTGGCTTCCTACAGGGTCAGCTCATTTGAACCAGCTCTTGGGGGCTCTCGAGCTTCATGCATTGATGTGGCAAGGCTGACTCTAACCCAGAGTGGGCCTTGCCCACACTGGGATATCATTCCTAACAATTTTTCTGGTGTTAATGGCACGTTAACTTTTCCATGTGCAATAGGTTAAACTTACTGTTACAGTTCTTTTGAAGCAAATGCAATTAGGCACATGAATAATTGGCTCAATATTTTATTTTACTCTGTACAGAATCTCTCCTTGATACTAATGTTGTTTTTGCCTGGTGGATATATATTTGCACATATATGCTTTTTTTTGTTGTTGTTCCTTTTCTTTTTTTGTTTCTGCCAGTAGTGGTGGAAGTAGAAAGTGCCTGCATCCTAAACTTTGTATCAATGTATCAAAAATAACAGTAATTAAAAAAATAATAATCATGCATGTAGCTGTTACTCAAAAGAACTCTTGCTCCTGATGAGTAGCACACCTTGAACAATTCTTCAGGAGAGCCTATCTTCCCTTTCTTTTACCTGGTAACTTTAGATATTTGTTAGCAGTGGCTCTGAAGCACAGCTCTGAGGCCAGCCAACTTTATGGAAATGCAATCTAATTCCAGCAAAGAATTTGTTTTGGATTAACTCCATTTTATGGAAAGCAAAATATTGCCCATTACTTTGGAAATTGAACAGTACGTTTCCACCTCACCTCCTCTGACGTCATTAACCTAAAAAGAAGGATAAAATGATTTCCCCTATTAGTTCACAATTTGTTTGTTCTCGTGTGATTGAGAGACAACCTCTCATATGAAATTCATCTTCCCCCCTAGTCCTTTCCCAACGAGATTTAGTCTCCCCAACCAGGATTAACTGCCACAAAGTGATTTCACCACTACCTGTTCTTCCTTCCTCTTCTGTACGAGCAGCTACATTTTTTACTTTTTCTCCCTGACACTGGTAAAAATGCTGGTGTTAGAGGGAGCACACAATTAAAGGTCAAAAATTCAAGTATTTTTCTGTTCCACCCTGTATAAATCTATTGCTGTCAGAGAGAAGCAATCATGCCTGCAAATGCACTTTACAGGGCTAAGAAGATCTGTTTCTCAACTTAAACTATGTAACATTTAAATATCAAAAACTTTGTTTTCTAATGAGGGAAGTATTGAGGGGGGGAGAAATGAATTATATGCTTGATGTATACTGAAGGCTGGGAAAATTAAGGCCATTTCCCATGGTGAGAATGCAGTGATTTCAGTTTGTGAGAGTAAATTAAACCTTTGGGAGAATTTGTCTTCCATTAAATTGAACAGCTAAACAGGCACAGAAGATTTTAATGTCACCACCAACAAACCCCAAAGGTTACAAAACGAAAAAGAAACACTGTTTTCTTGTTTGGAAGTTCTCTGTCTCTCTACCTAAGAAAAATGCAAACTGTAAATGTATGTTGAGACACAAAGACTCTTAAAGATCATAATTCCATTCCTATACCATATGCTATTAATGTCTGTCAACACTGTTTAGCCAGCAACTGCTGACAGAACCATATTTGCTATCTAAATACATCATAAATAAATCAGTAATGAACTGCTTTAGTAAACCTTCTGCACTGATTGGAAATACAGATCGAGTAAACAAACTCTGGGGATAGCATTTTGCAGCTAGAAGTATATACAACTGTTTAATGTCAATGACAAAGTCACTCACACCTCTCTTTCTGGCACGACATGAGGCGGGTGAAAGGAAATTGTAAGGATGGCAAAAGTGTTTAATCAATTGTAGCAAATGTACCTGTCAGCATTCATCATATTACTTCTCCCCCTCACCCCCCCTTTTTTTTTTTAACCTTATGCAAATTTCAGATAAAGGGCCTTTCAGCAGGTAGACCTGTAAAATATCCTGAAAAGAGCCACCCCCCCTTGGCTAACTCACGGTGTCGTGACTAGGGATGTGGTCATTGAAACCTGGCTGCAGTTCATGAGCTTCCCAAACGAGACATGTAATGAACAAGCACAGACTCTGCTGGCTTCCTGGCAAACAAAGGACCAGATTAAGCATGAGTCTTAAGCATGAGTCTTTCTGAGGCAGTGACACAGGCTTAGTAGGAAAAAAACAGGAACTAAGATTGAGTCCCAAAGTGGATTCCTGACTGTGCTGCAGGTTAACTAATGGCTTTGTACGGCGCAGTTTCTGTGTGCTTCTGAAGGTAAAACAGATGGATGATTTGGCCATAATTTGACTCTGGGATGTGGAATACACTGAAATCTAAAACTACAAGTACCTTGCAAAATGTGCTAGATAAAAAAAAAAAAAAAAAAAAAAAAAAAAAAAAAGTAGGAAATACTCCATTATTTGCTCTAGCAAGCCAACCAAATATTGTCTGAAGAAAAATCACCTATGTTTGGTGAAGAGCTGGAACTGGAATTTATCTTGTGAAGTGGGATAAGTGGGATATTACCACTAATACTATGAAGAAGGCTTACTAGCAATATTGACTGCTGACTTCAAAAGAATCCATCCATTCTAATTCAGTGGATGGCCCCATCCATTTCTAATTGAATACATATTTCTAGTCTTCCCAACTCTTATTTGACACAAGTGTTTTTAAAGTTACTTTCTGACAGCTCTTTGGTAATTAGACACCATAGCTTTATATCAGAAGAACAGTGTTAATTAAGACTGCAGAGAGATGCTAAAATTATAACTTCATCTACACTATATTTTAGCAGCAGAAATTCTTGGAGTTCCCTGTGGGATGAGACTTTAGGCCAGAATAAAACAAGTGCTAATATATCATGATGGTTGCAATGGACAATATTTTTTTAAAAATAGAATTTATCTACTATCTGGAGGATTAGAAGTTTCTCTTAATCCCATCAGATGGTTCAACATTTTATCCTTTGTTCCCCTCAAAGTTATTTGCAGTAGACAGCCCGGGCACCCTGTAGGATGCAAAGCCCTTCTGTTTACAAATTCAGCTCATTGACAAGGCTCACAAAGCAGTGGCAGGTGTTATTCTTTACAGCAGGAATTAGTTCTGTGCACAGAGGGCTAACACAGGGAGCGGGAAGGCTGCAGCTTGTTCTGCCCTGCCAGCAGGATGGACGCTGCCTGCCCTCTGCACGCTCACATGGGTGCGTCCCCCTGCGTGCTCTGCGTTTCCCATTCACCTGGAGTTAGGTGAGCAGGTGCCAACTACTGAAATGAAAAAGAAGAGGAGCCCAGGTTAAAAGGAGCGTTGGTCTGTAAGGGTAGGATCTCATCTTCCAATAAATCAAGATATAAATTTAAATTATGAGCACCTTAAGAAGACTGAGGTTCATGCAAAGGAATACAGTGTAAGACAAGGTTCCCTCTGGTGTCATTTGTTTTTGTGACAAGCTGCAGAGATTGCTGGAACAGAAGAAGTCCCAAGCTCCTATATACCATCTCAAGTAGAGTTCATGTAAAAAAGAAGAGAAGCAGCACCGTCTGGATGATAAACATTCATATTTTACAACCTTTCAGTTTATTTACTGATATATCTTTTTCTAACTATATTTGTTGTTTGTATCAGCTTGCCTAGGCAAAACAGAGCCATACATAATTCAGGGATAAAATTGCCATCAAGTCACTGCAGAATCTAAACAAATAGACCCCAAACATATATTTTTCATTAATAACCCTCCATTACCAATTTCCGACACTTTGAACCAAAAATAAATGAATAAAATGGCAAGATAAAAAAGAAAGACACCTCATTATTTAATGCCAGTCTCCCTGGCTTTGTGCTCAGAGCAGGTAGAGGTATTGTCTGCAAAGTTAGAGCTTAATGTGACCTGGGAGCAGGGCCCAGGCTGGCAGGGGAGCACGCGGAGAGGCAATCAGCCACTTGGCCAAAGCTGTCACCAGTCCTCAAGCCTGCAAGACAAGGCTAAGTGTGGAAGCTCCCATGCCACTTACACATTTCATTTTTTGCTGTCTTCCTGTCCAAAAAGAGGAAGAAATGAAACAAAAAAAATATATATAAAAAAATAAAAAAGAAAGGGAGGGGTGGAGTAGAGAAAAAGAAGGGCTGTTAATTTACAAAGCCAAAAAGCCAAAAATAGCAGCTGTTAATGGGCCTTTGCACTTCTTTAGTCACTGCAAGGTTGTGATCAGAAGTAGCCCATGATTGATATGATTGATTCTAAAGTGAATCTCAGCTCACCATGGCTGTAATGGACATTAAAAAATCTGCTCAAAAGAGAAAACAAAAAAGTGCCATATTTTATGGAGCTGGGAAGGCCTCCAGGTTCTCACAATGAACTTGGAGGGCGGAGTCATGCTCTGTTTTTTTTTATTGACCTTTATAATAATTGCATTACAGAGAACAATTAATTGTATAGATAAGTCTAACTTCATCAACTGTATAGCTATTTCATTGCTATTTCTTACAGCTCTGCTAAGAGCCCTCCTCTTCCATCCCTGTGTTTAAAGGGTTAAATGAGATGAGTGACAGCCTTTCTGCATGATTTACAACTTCGAGCCCTGTAGTGAAACCAGCGCTTGATGGATGATCCTGAAAGACGGAGACTAACCATAAATCATGTCTTTGAATCATTGACAAAGATAAAGGAGAGAAAGAAAAAGCACTGGCATTGACATTCATTCTCCCAATAATGTACATTGACTAGTTACAATACAGAACCTTAATTAAAAAAGCGAACTCAAAGTAGTCACCTCAGTGTAGGGAACACACCAGTCTGGAAGCCTCTTGAAAATTACAAATAAAAGTTCAAGCTGCATCCATGATAGGTTACCTCCACAGGAAAACACTCGGATGTGCACTTGCCACAGCCCTGCACTGGAAAAGCAGACCCAATAAACACTGGTCTTAACCTCCTTGTTATTTCTTTTTTTGATACCTATTCTTAATTTCATCTTATTACTGGCACTGGATAGAGAGATGCCATTCTTCAAACAAAACAAAACAAAACAAAACAAACAAACAAACAAAAAAAAACACAAAACAAACAAACAACAACAAAAAAAAAAAAAAAACAAACAAACAAAAAACACAAAGAAAGGGCAACAGTCTCCACTGTACAGGAGAACTGTGGCACTGAGAAATACCAGGGGCTTGTTTGGGGGCCAAGCAGAAAACAGGGCTTGATGAGTTTATAGAAAGGGAGTAGGTTTGTATGTCCTGATATGCCTGTGACAGAAAGGTGCTTAGATCTTCCATCTAAGGCTTCTAAATTTATGGCAGAGGTGAGAAACAAACCGAAATCCTCTGAATCTTGGGCCAAGAAAAGGAAATAAATGTCTAATCCCACACTCCTGCATGCTCCCATAGAGACTGGAGGCTACAGAGACACATGACCCGGTGTCTGCGAACACAGCAGCCACACACTTCTCTTCTTTACTTCCCCAAAGCATAGACTTCATCTTTACCTTTCAAAACAGATACAGAGTACTCCTGTGATACATTTAGTATTGCACAAAAAATGGGAGAAGAAATGAAATATCAGCTTCCAAGAAGATGCATGAAAGGCCAGCAGTGCAGAGATGATGTTAAAGGACAGGATAAAACCTATTGGGGTGAAGTGATGGTACCAGATAGTGCCATCTGTAACTGCACTGGTGAGTCCCACCTCTACATGAGGAAGACTGATTGAAAGACAAAGAAATGCACGTGGCAATGCACGTGTGTTGTGGGCAGCACCCATTTTCTGGCTGTAAATGCAACAAACGAATACCCAAATGGGGGGACTTTCGGGGTCAGCCTGTGCTGCACCTCACAAGCACCTTACAAAGCTGCCTGAAAGGGTGGAGTGAGCTTGGCACAAAACACACTCAGCTTGAGGTGGGAGCAACTTGGCTATTTGAAAAAGGCTTCATCTAAACATTTTTTTTAAACCCATGATAAACAGGTGAGGAGAGAAAAGAGGGATAAAGGAAAAAATATAGAAGCAGAAAGGAAAAAATAGAAGTAGAGAGGGGAAGGTCTAGATATGCATGTTAATGCTTCCCCTCTGCACTTAAGTCTTTAAAAAAAAGTCACAGACTTGACAAGTTCATGGCTCATGTTAGCTGGAGGCAGGGGTGAATGAACTCCCAATTTCTCCATGTTTTGTTCCTTTCCTGAATCTTTCCAATTTGTTAAAATTCTTTGAGTCCCTCAAGCATTTAATCCTCCTAGTTTAAAGAAAATATTGGGATTTCACACTTGGAAAAACTCAATTATCAAAACAAAACCAAACAAAACAAAAAGAGGACAAGCAGCACTAAGCAGGTTGTTGTAGGTAAAAGAAAGCACCTCCTATGAATAAGAGGGAACAGCTCCATGAAACAGCTGAGAAAACACAACTGGGAATATGTCTGAAGGCACAACAACTGTAATAGGCACCCTTTATTTGCATATATTATTTCCCATTCTTCCCTGTGTTCTCTTTGCTGGGTCTTATCCGTTTTCTCTACTCCCTCCCTTTCCCCAGCTGATTACATGTATGAGAAAACGCTTTCTGATCTATGTAGAAAACTGAAGGACTTTACAAAGTGTGAGCACTCAGAAATACACTGTAAAAATTATTTGATGAGCTTCAACTCCTTCCAGGCCATTTAAATATTTCTTTCAGTATAACACTGATAACTCAAAATGTTTTCTGCTCATGATTCTTAATGTATCACGTTGTCACGAGCACTTTGAGGCAGGTTCACGAGTCTAGAATCTTGAACCAGGCACACAGAAGTTTCTTTGCCCTGATTGCCTGAATACACACCTCAGTTTTAAATTTTTCGCACAAATGTGCTGTCATATTGGATTTGCAATTTCTTTTACATGAGTATTTGCTGAAATTTATTTTTCCAATAAACTTTCCTATTGCAAACAATTTGCTAAGATATTTAGAAGCAACTAAAGGGGAGTGAACAAAGTCACATATATTAGCTTGCTTATAAACTCAAAAAAATATGGCTCTACTGCTTTCCCTTCCATTTTTCTCTCCTCTTCTTTGGCTTTTGTTTTAAATTCTACCTCTGCATTAGAAAATAAATAAATAAATAAATAAAAAATGCCAGTATAGCATTTATAGAGTTTATTAGTAGAAAATATTACTGAAGTGATTAAAATTGCAAACTTTTCCTTAGGAAAAATAGCCTTTCACTTTATTTTTTTTCTTTTTAAGGAAAAGAATAAGTAGGGAGGAAAAGAACCAAAATCTATATTCTAGTTTGGAAATAGAAAGGTATCTGAAAAATAACTGATTCAGACGTACAGGAAGAAGAGCTGATATGAGCTGATTTCAGCTGTATCCAGCATCAGGCCCTGGTACAGACCAGGTTTCCTGGCTGCAGCTCCCGGGACGTGGCACAGTCCGGCAGCCTTTGTAACTCCACTGGGCATCACAGGAAATCAGTATCAAAATGATGGTCACTAACCTGTCCAGAGCAAGTGGTTCACGCCAAGGAATAAACATAATGGCAATCTCCTGGCTTTAAAGGAAAATAAAATGGCAAATATGATTTAAAACAAAAAGCCTGATTTCAGCGTGGATGAGATTTGCTCCTTTCAACTGAGCTAAAATGGCCTGCTTTTCCAGCGCAGCTGGCTGGGTTAAGGAGCACACTGATACTAATTATATCATTTTGCTAAATCTTGAGGTGATAAGGAAGACAGACATCCAGCTGTCACAGGAAATGACCCTGAAACTAAGTGAAATGTTCCACTAAGAAGCAAATACACCTTTGCTAAAAAGTGCTGTAAATGCACAGCAGAAAATGTTACTCGCGGATGCTATCAAGGAGGGGGTGTGTGTTGAACCCCTGTACACCAAGACAGCAGAAATGAAGCACCTCAGAAATTGTTTTAAAAGGATTTGGGGCACTGTGTAAATCCTAATTCATAAGGATGCAGCCTGGTGGGTGAACTTGGAATGAAAGAGGAAATAATCTACTTGGTGCCAGATTAAGGGTGAAATGCTGTTTCACATTAGCAAAGGTGCACGGGAACCAGCTGGTGAGGACAGCAGCTCCAGCAGCTGATTTATGGGTCCCAGCAGGACTGGAGAGGGTGAGAAGCAAAGGCTGGCCCTGGCAAGCCAGCCAGCCCGTCCCCAATTCCCCTGGCTGATGCTGATGGAGGACAGTTTGCTGGGCCTTGCCCCTACTGCAGCTCTCCTGCTTTGAGCGGCTCTAGCCCTGGTGGCAGGGGGCAGGAGCTGCTGCCTACCCAGCTGATGTATTCGTCTAGTCCTCGCCTGGAGCAGAATTAGGGATTTCCTGTTCTCCTCTGGCCTTGCCACAGAGAGAGCTGGGAGAGAGGGTCCCTGCACTCTAAGAAGAATTAGGTTGATTTAGGAGACTCTACAGGAGGGCTGCGGTGAGGAAAGAGTTAATACAATAGGTTTTGGCATTTGACAGAGAATACTTATGTTTAACCATTCATAACTAAATCACATCAATTTAAGTGGATTCCATGTATTTCTGACTCTCACATTAATCTCTATGCAGAGAGAATGTCTAAATATTTGTCTCTTTCAGTTCCGATATTGTAATTCTCTACAAAAACTCGGGGAATCCCCCCCCTCTTTTTATCCCCTCTCCTTCCTCTCTCTTTTCCTACCTTCTTTTCTTTATTTTATGGTAGAAGAAAGTGGTGAAAGGCTTTGGATGATCATTTAAAGAAACAGGGATTTAATAAACCCAGTGTTTGGGTACATCACAGCTTTTATGTTGGCGCTGAACTCCACATACATTAAATCCACATCATCTATCAATCTTACAGTTGCGTGTCACTTATGAAAATCTACTGAGTATTGTTTTCATCTCGCCTTACAACATGCAGCAAAGCCTCATGAATACTGAAGAGCATTGTAAATACTGCACATCTTTTATTTTTAAAGGTCTAGACAGTTTGGAATGGCAAGATTTCTTTGTTGAAAATTGCAGCTTAAAGCAATAATTCCCAGATTCCTCCTCCCCTAGTTTTTTTCATTCTGTGTGCAAACAAGCAGAAGGACTGCTCTGTGTCATTAGTAACACCTACAGTAGTGCCGCTGCTGCCGCAGCTTCACCATAGTAGTGCTCTGCCCGTGCTAGCCATTAATCCAGCCCGATGCTGGTTCAAGTGTGATATTATTATTCAAATTCCATCCCACTAGGAAGCAACCAGCTCTGAGATGTATCTATTCATTTCGACTGCTTTATTGAAATCTGACAACCTGCTTTTTCTACATTTTTGAATACTGCAACTTTATGACCACACACTGCCATCACCTTGCTCTTATTTGCCTCAATAGCCCTCAGTAGTGGATCTGCCATGGACTGGATTTAATAGAACAATATTTTACCGTTAGACAGCACCTTTCATTCTGAAGAATAAAGCCTCATTGAAATTCAGTCATCTTGGGGGCCCACGGAGGCACAGCTTCCGTCAACAGGGACATTTTGGCTGGGGTCACAACCCAGTCTGTTTTTGCAGAGTGCAGAGCAACCTTTAGCACACACACAAGCCAAGAGGAGCTGTGCGGTGTCATCCCAGACACCATGGCCACCTAGTATCTGGCCCTCAAACTGGGGTAGAAAGTGGGTAGCCAGGTCTCCTGCCATCCCGTTGTGCTGATGTAGTATGAGCACGGCCATGTCCAGGAGCATGGGCTGCCTTCTGCAGTCAGAAATATCCCTCCTGCAGTACACATCCCCAGCTCCAGGCAAAGCCAGGAACAGCAGGGAGGTATGATCAAAGGGAGGTGCAAGAAGTTGACTAAACCTTCCGAAATGTCCATAGAAGCCTGAATTTGCCTTGAGTCACCATGTACGTGAGGGAGGGGGGAGGCTCAGCATGATGCTTACTTTACAGAAATCTTCTGAATAAGGTTGATGTCTCATTGGTTTCTTTTCTATTGGGTTACTATCATTTTTATCTTGTCAGTCCTACAAACCCATGTTTCTGTGCCACCAGCGTATCCTGCAGTAATTATAGCTTATCATAAGCTAAGAGCTAACAGTAATCTCAGCAAAAAAAAAAAAAAAACAACAATAAAAATAAAAAAAAATCACCAAACCACCACCAACAAAACCATTAGGATCTGACTACTAATATTTCTGTTTCTATTTCCATGCAAGGAAAGGTAACTTCTTTCTTCCTACAGACACAAAAGCAGAGCCCCCCTGCCATCATGCTGTGAGCTGCACTGAAGTGTGAGCTATTTGGGATGTTGAGAAGCCTTCTGTGATTTCTGTAAACTGGAGGGATCAATCTGCTGCTACTTGTCCAGGCAATTCAACTTCAATGATAGGATTAAGAGCTACCATTTCAATTTCCTAGAGGCAGGAACAGTAAGTAGTCTGAAGTCTCAGCCATAAATTATCAAATTAATGAAGGGTAGGTACCTGAAGACTCAAGGGCCAACCTGTTAAGACACCTTGCTACTGACTCAGAAGCAATTCAGAGGAGTGCTCCAAAGCTGCAAAGACTCCCCTCATACAAGCTATCCGTGAATGACTATTGCGTTATTATGGCTGAGGTGACAAATCAGTGAGGTATAATTTCAGGGTATTGCTGTTTCTCCCATCTAGCTTTGCTTACGAATATTGGCTCGGGACAGGCTTCAGCTCAGTTTGAGGCAGGGCTTGGTATTGTGCTGACTTGGGCTAAACTTAAATTTTAAATCGAACTTCCCTGATTCAAAGGAATCAGGATGTGAAACATCCACAGGTGTCATCTTAGGTTTGTGAAACCAAAATTCGATAGAAGAGGTTCTGTGAAGCCAAGGCATTACAGGTGTCTGTTACCAGGAAAAGGACCCTTGCTTACCATTTCCAGGCTTTTGGTGATTCATATGAAGTGGAACCGAGACACAAAGCATCTCTGCATTTTGAGTTTGACAAACAGATGTGAGTTCATGAAAGCAGCACCAAAACCTCAAGAAATGTAAGTGATGCAGAGGGAAAGAATGCACAGAGTGTGCTACCTCCCTCCCTCTGCAGTCCTGTGCACAAACATTGTACTGGCCTGATTTTCGGAGGCTGGGGTGGGGCTGCTCACTGCATCTGAAAAGCAGACCTTTTGTTTAGATCTGCAAAAAATTTGCAAGTTTGTTAGTTCATCAAAGAAATCTAATCCACCTATTGTCTTCTGATCTTTCTCATAAGATCCCTCCATATGAATAGAATTGCTTTTAAAAGCACCGTCCCACCCCGTGCTCCACCCCCCCAGCATTTCCTGTCCTCTCACCTTAAAAAACAACTCTGAGAACTTTTTGACCAAAGCAGCCATGTGGAGCCAGAATTGTTTCAGTTTTATGCAGGGCCTTTGCTCACATCCTGTCGAGTGTTAAAAATCCCTCAGCTGCTTTGCTAGGACCACCCGGCTAGTTCTGAACCACATCTGACAAAATGATACTGTTCACTTCCAGAACCCATCACACAGTTATTCTTGGATAAAAGGTAAAGCAAATAGCAGCCAACTGCTCACTGCTGCAGAAACAAAGACCATCTAGCCATTTATCAAAGCTTCAGACAACCAGCTTGCTTTAAGCTCAGCCACCTCTCCCATTACAGCTTTAAACGATAACACGCTATAATATCAGAAATGACAAATGGAACCGGGGGCCTAACCTATACACAATCAATACCTGCTCTGAAATAAGAACCATCTTTAAAGTATTGACAAAGGGAGCAGGAATACGTATAAAACTGCAATTTTTTCTTGAATTGTTTGGTATGGCCACTGTCAACATTCATTTGTCCATGACATTCTTTTTTTTTTTTTTTCATGAGAGCAGCAAAACCCCAGGATGTGCACCTATTGTCAGGCCATTACAGTCGCCCCGTGTCTACTGCTTATGGGAAGGTAAGAGGAAAGGGCCAATTGCAAGTGACTCCAGCAGAGCCTTCCGCTGCAGATTAGAGTGTTATGCTGTGTGCCAAGCAATTTGGCTTTCTGGTTCATTCTGAGATACATCAGAGAAATTCAAGATGTCATCAGCTTCACTCATTTTGATGGTGCTCCTCCAGCTTGGGTCAGAGGAGCTTTATTTAAAATACACCCATTAACCCTCTACAAGAGCAGAATAAAAATTCTGTGTTCAGGTCATAAAGGGAAGGACCTTCCTCTGAAGGATTGATGAAGGAAGCACCTTATGGGCCAGCTACTTCCTCCTCCTGAGTTTAATAATAATACTTTGTACATTTATAGCATCTTAAAATGTTCGCCACATTTCTGATACTCTATGAAGAATTAATAACAATCCAAAGTGCTCTGCAAATGTTCATATCCCCTTACAGATGGGGAAACTGAGACAAAGCCAAGTTGAATGGCTTGCTGAAGGTCACGCAGGGCGTTGGAACACCTGGCAACAGAAACACAGTCTCCTGGGCCATTGTTTGAAGGTCAGATCTCTCTTCCTCTGCCACACCATTTTGCCAGAAGAAAGCAAGGAGTAAGGAAAGTGACTTGTGAGGGGAGTTAGTCACGCAGTAACAGTATCTCCAGACTAAGTGTGCAACCAAGGAAGTATAATAGAAGGGACTGTGGTCTTGGTGTCAAGGAAGCAGAGAAGAACTGATCACCAGAGTCTTCCACAGCACATAGTGAAGTTAATGACCTTAGAGCCTTTTCTAGACATAGGAGTAGCCATCCCCATTCTTTATAACCTTAATACCCATGCTGTTCCAGGGTGCAGGTGGCAGGGTGCAGTGGCACAGCCCTGGCACGGGGCTGGGGCACCAAGCGCAGCCACGAGGAGGCTTTGCCAGCTGCATCCCTCCTTGTCTCGCTGGCCGATTGCTGCCGGCCAGGTCGTTGTATGCCGATTCACCAGCTACAGCTTATGGAAGGAAATATCTGGAAAAGTGGTTATATTTTGCTCATCAGTGCTTCAGAAACTTCAAAGTAGCAGTGACTCAGAGAAGGGAGTGCAAATAAAGCAACAAAGGCAACTGAGCAGCTGGAGATCAGCCAAATGTTCTTGAAGGATAACCTAAAATATGCCACACATTACTAGTGAGTAGGACACAACTCCGGGGAAACCCTATTTAGAGCAAGATGTTAAAAAAGAGTGAAAAAAGAAGTGAGTGGGGCACAGGGGATCAGTAGCAGAGGAGCTGGGGCACAGGAGCAGACCCACAGACCTGCTCTGGGGTTTTCACGTCACTTCACTGCAACCATAACAAGTGGGAGTAAGCTTTAAAAGGGCTGGCCCATTTTCATTAGGCCTTTCAAGTTCTCGGGTGGGAAATGGCATTATTGGTTGTCATTACATGTAAATAAATAAATACACCCACTCCTGTTTTGGAGGCAACACAAAACAGGAAAAAAGCTGCTACATGATTTCAGGGGAAAAAAATGCTTCTGTCTCCAGCCTTTTACTCTTCCATGAGGGGCTGGTGACTGCTTTATTTGGCAGGGCTCATTTCAGAAAGATTTCAGTCTGTGCTGGGATTAGGCTGCTCTCTGCTTCAATGAACGAGTTGCCTCAGATGAAGAACATGACAAGGAGGGGGTGGGAGACACAGGATGCTCTGCACATGTCCCCCCAGCTCCGGGTGTTTCCTCATGGAAAGACACCAGATGCCAGCGCCAGATCCGAGGCAAGAGCTGCACTACTGAATCTGCTCTGGTGAGCGAAACCACAGCATCCACTTTCCAAGCACTGGTGTGGTCTGGATAATGTGTTCACAACAGGAGGGAGGCGCAGTGACAGGCCAAGTTTAATATTGATTTTAGCATTGCTGGACAGATTAGGCCAAAACAGGATAATCCGTTAACCCCCAAAAGCAGAGGAGTCAGCAAATTTGCTGGAGTTCTCTATTCAGGACACTCGGCTCCTCAGCTTTTTATCGACATTTACCTGCAAAGGGGATGCTGCATGATAGCTGGTGTGGCGTGGTGGCACGGCTGGGGTGAGATTTTCTCTGTGGCCAGTCCACAGCTCTATCAGCAGCAACTGGAACTGATGGATGGGAGGGAGGCTGAAAAACAGGTTGGAAACCCCAGGTCCATGACTCTTTTAGTGTAGAAACCGGGCCACTAGGCTGCTGCAGACTGGGGCATTGAGGATTCAACAGGAGGAAAATCTCTCTGTGCTAAAAGCTGTGTAAAGCTATTATTATTATTACTATTTACCACTGTTATTGCAATATTGCAATATGCATCCTGCACCAGACCTGTTTTTTTTTAGTAACTGGGCCTGTAATGCTCTATAGGGTTTGAACTGCAAAGAAAGTGCAAGCTAAATTAGATTAGTATGGAGCAGTAATATAATGAACAGAAGGTTAAAAGAGAAAAAACAATGTAAGTCACATTATTAAAAAACTCTGAAGAGCAGAGCAAGAGCAGAGATGAATATCATATCAGGATTTTGGAAAAAGGGGTGGAAATTGAATTGAGAAATGGAAGACAAAAGCATCTGGGGGAATGTAGATACAAAATAGGTTTAATTTTTCAAGGGTTTTCGGGGGGTGAGGTGGAGGTAGGGTCTTAACAGCATTTTTACAAGTGTTTAAATAGGTTAGAAAAGAATCAAGGCTTTAATCTGTTGAGGTTCTTTTGAAAAGCCTGCTAGGATTTCATCTCAAGATGTGCAAATACCCTAAAAATCTGGCCCTGATCATTCAAGGAAATTGAATTATTTTCTAGAATAAAAGTTACCTTGCAGTCTGTCTAAATTCTCTATGCAGTTATCAAATTAAAACAAAATGAGCAAGGAAAGCAAATAAAATGAGGGCATTTGATGAAGCAGCTCTCTCATAAACACTGTTAAAACAAAGACACAAACACAGCCTCGGTCGGTGACTTAGTTTGCTGAACTTTTGGGAGTTTGCCCAGACAGCAGTATGCTCGCTCAGAGTTCAGGTCAAAATCTTTGGTGGAAAGAAAGGCAGGGAAGGAAGAAGTATGAGCTGCAGCTCCTTTACCCCTGCTTTCCTGCATGTGTGGATGATCAGAGCAGAAGCTGCTGAAGTACAAAGCTCCAAAACTAGATTAGGAGGCACAAGAGGCAAACTCTTGCACATTTACATACAGAGCCTAATGACTCTTCACCTCTGTAGGTAGCTACACTCTGCCATCCTAGGATTCATAATTTTTGTTTAAGCTTTTTCTGCAAAGAGAGGCAGGCTCTCAAGGGAGATATGGGTTGACTATTGAAGCAATGATTCACAATGGTGGTATCTAATAAATTAAGTGGACCTACACCTACTCTGTGGCACAGCACAACCTCTCCCACCTTCCAAAGCAGCTTGGCCACATCTGTGCCACCTGTGGGGCCACCTTCCTGACTGGCATCACTCCCCTGTCTTTGCCTTAGCATCATCCTTGCACAGTTCCCCACAGCCAAGGAGGGACGGACACATCTCACAGTCTTTCTAGGACGTGTAATTTAGTCCTCACTCTGCTAAAACAAACGTGCCACAAACTGAGAGGTAGACTATTCTCAGACTCGCTGAGGTAAAGCAGATGTGCCTGCGAAACGGGTCCGTGAGCTCAGTCCTTGCTGAAGATACTTGATAGCAAAGGAAGCCTCAGCACCGTGTGATGAGGCAGTTGCTACGGTAACTACTTTTTTCCTTTTAGAGAAAAGCCAAGTAAACAAGCATGTAAATAGACTTAAGAGCCACGTAAATTGTTGGTGAACCTATTCTGGTTACCTTGACGATAAAGTATCACTCTTCCAGGATTTAAACTTTCTTTGGCGTGTAAAGAATATAATATGCTACGACGGGAGGCAGCTACAATTGGATCATCTAAGTTTTAGGTCTATCTTCTCTCTTTTTGCATTACTCTTCTTTGCAGGGTGTGAAGGCATCCCGTGTAGCTAAGGCACGTGGTGTACCAAGTTCAGCATTACTCTTACTAAGCAGGCTACTCAGGGAGGCAGTGACTTGTACATATGCACACTAAAAACAGAGGATGGAGTGGATGTCCCCCCACCGAGCTCTTTATTAATTAGACTAACAGTAGTTAAGCTGCAATCACTAGTGTGAACTAAATTTTAAAAGTGTTGCTTTCTTTCCAGGTAAAGAAAATGATATGGGTAAAATACAAATTTGATGTTTAAAAGGACAACGTCCTCTCCTGGTCCCTTAACCTTGGCTTTGATCGCACTCATGGAAATCAGACCTGTACAGGATTAACTATATCTAAAGAATTTCTGCTGGCATAAAACTGGTGGCGCCAGCCAGCTCCACACTCACCCCAGTGAAGCACTTTGCCAGGCTGTAGGTTTTCCTTCCATGCTCTGCCCTGTACCAGCAGCAGGGCAGTTCCCACTGGCACGCACGATTTGCGCCCAAGGAAGACAACGAGACACTCCTTTTGCTTGTCAAGCACAGCAGAGGAATTCCCAAAACAAGCTAATCACTGGAAACACCACCTCAGGGCGATGCTGCTATGGGTGTGGGAGCTGCACTGCCTCTGCAGCTGGCACAAGCACTGACTCGTAGCCCAGACGAGGCCGGCGGTGCGACGCCAGCCCGACTGCCGCACCGTGCTCTGTTCTTTGCAGGTGCTCCCAGCGCTCAGCACGCACTATACAAACCTTCCCAACGAAAGACCGTGCCTGCCCATACGCAGCCTCTCTTAGTGCTTCAACCAGCACAGAGTGATGGAGAACGCCCCGCGGCGTTTTACCCCGAGCCTTCTCATTTTTCCTGCTGTTCCGACCGCAGCGGCTGTTGCTGCAGGAACGGAGCCCCTCGTGCCTGTGCCGGAGTGGGCTCTGCAGCTGCCACAGCTGACATCAGGCAGCATAACTATTTCAGCCCTGCCGGTCCTCAGCAGGGGTCACAGCTGACAGCAGACTTAATAAAATTGGCTGGGGTTGGGTGACTAAAATGAAACATCTCAGCTGAAAAAAAAAAAAAAGGCAAGATTGAGGCTCATTCAACAGCTTTCTCTTCACATAGTTAAGGGAGAGCTTCACTACAATTGACAGCTAATTCAGTACACATCTCATAATATATTATCTCCCCGGCTATATGACAAGTCTAGTGAGCAAGATGCAAATGAACACTTAGGCAGGTAAGTTCTTAATGTCACTTTAAGACTCAGTGCGGCATCACTGTCTTCTCCATCTACCGGATGAGCTCCGTAGTGATGGAGCAGTTGTGGGAAGGTAGCAGCAGGACGGCAGAGGAAATGGAAGGTAAAAGAGGTTAATTTATGGAAATTATCTAGGTCATCCAGTAAGTAGGACATGTCATGCACAGCTTTAAAAAGTACAATAGTAATTTATTTAGAACCTGATTTTTTCAATAGATAGTCAATGAGGGTTATCAGGAGTCATGTAATTGTTTTGATCTCCCCATCACAAAATGAACAGCAGCATCCTGAGCTGATGGGGGAACTTCCTGAGTTGTTCACCTACAGTGAGGCCTCCCAGAGGAGAGGCAAAGATTTGGCTGAACCAAGGACCAATGCCTGGAAGTTACGTGTGATGAGTTTGTGGGTTCCTGCAGCATTTCGCAGCAGTGTGTGTCACTGGGACTGCTGGGCGGGCTGAGCTTCTGGCAGATCCCAGGAACACCAAAAAGAAAAAACCTTGGCAGAATTTCTAAGTTCAGAAGTACATGTGATTTTGGGGGTGAGGGCAGTGCAAAATAAGAACAAAATAAATTCTGTGTAGAGATGCTAATTCATTCCAAACCGATTTAGACTTTCTTCAGTAGCTAAGAACTAATTAATCTTTTCCTTCTCATTAATGGTACATGTAAAGAAGCAGTCTATTATTTTTTTTTTTTTGGCTACAGACAGTAGCTGACATATGACTAAGGATTGTATGAAGCATAGCTCATAGCTCGTTCTTTTTTTTTTTTCTTTTCTCTCTCTTTTTTTTTTTCTTCTTTGCTCTCCTTTTAATGCTGAAATTGAGAGCACAAACATGGACTCCTGGACTGCAGAACTGCCTGCACTAACTTTGCACAACCTCTTTCACTGCAAGGAGCATTAAAGGAAAGTAATCTATGGGACACACAGGGCACAAATAGGGAAATTTGGATAAAAGTGGGGACACATTGAACACTGCAAGAATTAGGAGTGGTCCCAGGTTTGGGTGAAATTCCTGTGAGCATATGCCTGGTAAGTGCTGAATAAAACGTTCACTTATCAGCTCCATGCCCTACTCCCCAGCTTTGTTTGTGGCCCATGTATTTACCTATTTTCCATCAATTCCTCTGTAATAAAGCCACGCAACCTTCTGCACTGATTTGACCTAAACTATTTTTCATTTTTACTTTTTAAGCAATTAGTTAAATCAGTCAAAAAGGTGGCATGGACAGATACTTAAAAATAGATATTTTAATATATATTTTAATAATCTAATAATAGATGAACTTTTTTTTTCTTTTCTTTCTTTCTTCTTTTTTTTTTTTTTTTTTTTCTCCACATTTAAACCCTTCTGAAAGACTACAGCTACAACCAGCAGAGGTGGTTTAAAATAAAAGTCTTTCAGCTGTATCCTTTAGTTTCAGCTTGCTCTTTGGAGGAGCTGCTGGTCTATCAGAGCATCATAATTCTGAATTTTCCTGGCTTAATTGGTTTGTTTTGTGATGGTCTCTATGAAAATAAATTACAGGGGGTTTTGTTGTTGTTTCTGTTTATTTTTTTTACTGAGATGACTACAAATTTGTAATGAGAATATCTTTTGTAAAGATAATAGGATGGATCTAGAGATCTTTAATCAGTTTTTAATTACAGAACCCAGTGACTCAAAACCTCCAGTACCTGACTTGGTGCCCGTCTCAAATCCTCCTGCCCTGCTCTCCAGCTCCTCCTCCCGCTCCATCGGCAGGGTGCCGATGTGAGTGAGGCCAGCCAGTGCAGGGAAGACTTCGAGGAGTTTTCCCATTCTGAATACTGGTCTTTAAACACTGCTGGCAGAAGGCGGCAGGCAGTCAGCCTGTGCTATCGGTGGTTCTGGACGTGTTTGCACACCGCTGCAGGTGGCTCTGCAAGCTTCTGAGCACCGCAATGCTGGCTGCTCACCCTTCGGGAGGTGGTTGATATTTTTCATCCATTCTCAGCTCACGGAGTCATCACACTCCATACCAATCTCGGTTTGCATGTGTTATAGATAATTTTTCTAGCCACCGTAACTGTGTGCTTATATTTAAAAAAATGGACGGCAATGGAAATAACTTTTTTTTTTTTTTAATGGCATGGTTTTAATTTTGTCGTTTCTGAGAAACCAGATTCATGACTCTTTGCCTTCTATTTTCAACAAGCTCTTCCTCTCCACCTGCTGCTTGTTACACTTGTTGCAAAACCCAGTCTGAGGCTTTAGGCTGCTCACGGCAATGCTTACGCTCATGCTCTTGAGCTGGTCATGTCTGAAGTGAACCATCAGCACGAAAAGCAGCCAAGGCGCTGAGAATCAGCCCCCGGTAACTCATTTCCTTCTGCATAGCCCAAAGTGTTTGTGATTATTTGCAGTAAAACTGTATATTTCTGATCAATTTTTTGGATTCTCATGTTAATGTAATTTCAGCAGAATATCAAAAACAACTCTATTCTGGTTGGCATGACACATATTAATTGTGCATAAAGCTCGGAATCAATTAATTTAAAGTAATAATTTGTATAAACATCCTAACAAAATTTTAAAGGGTATTAAACACCCTGTTTTATAAACATAACACTTAATTTGAAAAAAAAACATTTAGAAGGTAATGCATTTAGGATAAGTGCACAACACATGAAAATAATAAATGAAATTTTCCCAGTTTAGAAAATGAATGTAATTAATTAACATTTAAATTACATTTTTAATTGCAATCATGCCCTCCCAGGGGACTCATAAGGGACCATAATTGCAATTAAAAGCATGTGGATTAGATAATAAAACAATGCACACTGTCTGAAATGTGCGATTTAAAATGGAAAGCAGACATTGTTATCGGCACATCTAACTTAATTGTAGCCATAAAGCAAATGTGCTGTACAAAATAAAATTCACATACGGGAACATTTAATTCTTGAATCTCTTAAAGGGGACACGCTTGAGAGCACATTTTATGACAGGTTCTGTTTGAAACGGCCCTTTAAGGCTTTAGTATTCAGGGATAGCACTTTAATGTTTTTGCATTAATAAAAGCATAGCTGAATGTTCCTATTAAAATACACAGATACATTTAAGTAAGAGATGAAACCGAGTGTCTAAAATTTAAGTTGCAGAAGGCACAATTATATTAGGAGCACATTTTTCTTTGTTCTGCATTGTTTGAAAATTGTATTTGCCAGGGGTGAGTTGGAGAGGCACTACATTTCCAGTGCATGTAGTGAACAGGCAAAGGTATCTGATAAATAGGTGTTTGCCAGACAGATACAAATTTGCTCTGCCTTCTGTGTGGTCACCTCTCAGGCCAGCAGACCTTCATCAGAATATCGACGTTCTGGTTTTCCTTGGTGCTGCACTACTGCTTTTTGATAAATAACAAAGGTTTTAGCCCTTAGTGCCACTAATTCTTCATTTTTCAAAAACTTCCACTTCATCTCAACACAAAGAGAAGAAATAAGAAGCTCCCAACAAGAAAGATCTTTCAGAAAGAAGGTTGAACTCCGATTTCGGGATACCAAGTAGTAAATGAAGACATGAAGTCTCTGGAGGGCTGTGTTCCCCCACAGACCAAGCAGTATTAGTTACTCTTCGCTGGGGAAGTCCTCAGTGAGTGTAAGTTGCACGATACACAGACCTGAAGGTCTTTCACCAAGTTTATGTGTCAGAAGCCTAATTCAAGAATGAAAGGTTTTCAGAAATCACTGATTAGTCTCATTGCTGAGTGAATTACTACTAGGTGCCAAGATACTAATTGTGACAAGTGTGTTATAAAGCTGGGACAGTACAGACTGAAAATGGAGAAAAGTTTAGAAGCTGATGGAGAAATGGTTCCAGAACATGATAGAAATTTTCTGCATGGATGCTTCTTTTTGCCATTTACTTTCTATCTTAAGGGACAATATCTTTTTTTTCACCTAACCCAGATACAAAATATGGCTCTATCCATAAGTTTATGTGGCAAATTTTGATAAATACAATGCTTTGGTAGATGAGGTTTGGAGTTAACTCTGATGTGGGAGAACACATCATTTATGGAAGCAGAGGGGAAAAAAAAAAAAGGATGAAGAACCGAACCTTTGAATCTTTCAGTTCATTAACTGATACTGCTTTAATTCCTGTTAGTCTACTGGGAAAATGCTGATATAATTGTTGATAATATTCACTGTGACACATGCTAGGATGTGTGCTCTATTTTCACCCTGCTTAAGACCTTGACCTAGGAAGGAATAGAGAGTTTAAGTGGTAACACACAAAATATAACCTCTGCCACTCAGGAAGGAAGTTATTTGGTATAAGAATATATCTGTAATACATATTCTTATATATTTTCCTATGTATATATTACAGATATATTCTTATATATATTCCTACCTATTAAAACACAGCGAGAATCGGAAGGAAACGCATGTGCAGGGTCCCTAAGTTATCCAAGTATTTTCCATTTTAAAATGTTTGGGAAACCTTGAAGTTCTTCCATATAATCTTTCTCACTAGTTCTGCTGCAGTCCTTGGACAGCACTATATATACAGTATAAAAAATAGTGATTGGTTTTGAAGGGAATAGTAGTACAATATTTCTAAAGGGTTAGAAAAGTTACCCTGAGTGTGAAATAATGCTGAAAGCTGAATACCGCAATTGGAGGTAACTTTTGAACTGGAAGGAAATATTTTACTCTGCAAATGCTCAAAGAAATAAATAACATTTTTATAATACAAAGAACCAACCATATAAACAAACAAAAATCAAACCAAACAAATGAAAGAAAAAAGAAACCACCAAGAATGATCATTAATGTTAAATGGGGAGTTATCTGAAATGGGATGCGTATGGGGCTTGTGTAATTTGGTATTCTGTGCAATAAAGTGTTCGTTCTCAGGATTTTATCTATTGTTTAAGGCATTCAACACTAAAGGGGTATGGTGACCTAGCACAAGCCAACCTTTCAGAATTGCATGAAATACAGGAAGTAAATATATATATTTATATTGGAATCCACACAGCATTCACCCCACACTGGTCACCCACAAAAAAAAATAATAAATTTCCAATGCCCTATCAGTGGTTTCTGCCATGCAGAGACTTCATTTTTACAATGCAGGTAATGATGTGCTATAATATTTGTGGTAAGACACTACGTGGCAAGCCAATGGCAGATGATCTGTATGCACATCTCCTTGGCTTAATGACAACATAACAAAGTTTTATGTTCATTATGTTCTCATTCCTCAAACCCATGTATAGGTCTCAGATGCTGATCCCGTCTTAGGGAGCCTTCAACTTTGGTGAGCTCACCCGTTGTCCAGTTGGACAAAGCATGGTTTGAACTGCCTAAGGCAAACAGTTAATCACATTAGCAGACCACTAACATTAAAACTGGGAAGTGACAAAAAGTAAAGCAACACTTAGATTTGCTGTTGGGAAACACATTCAGATTGAATTTAATTTGGATAGTCAGAAAATAGGGGCACCTGTCAGTTTCTAGGTAACACGGGGATTTTTTTCTAGCATCACTTACTACCTTTGGGAAAAAAGCTCCTTTCTGAAGCCAAAAAACCTGACAAGGTGTAACTCATACAATGCATTGTGCTGCATTACGATGGCTTACATTGGTTCATGTCTTGTCATATGACAATATAACATGACACAAAACTGCATGTACATTGCATTGGAGATTTATAAAACAAAGCTTCCTTTGCTCAGAACTAGAAGGGCTGTATTGTGAACCGCTTGCCTAGGAGGAGCAGACGTTTCTGAGCCGTGCACACAGTCTATAAAATATGCACATCCAGCCCTCAACACGAGCACAAACTAATAGAATCGGAGAAGCAGAACTTTTCATTCCGGCAGGATTTCACTACTGGAACTTTGTAACCTTGCGCTTTGATTTTGTTTTTTAATTAATTGCAAGAACATGGAAAATGCAAAACAGAAACACGGGGTAGGAAAGTAGAGGAAAAAAAAAAAAAGAGGTAAAGATAAAAGACAGAAGAAAATTAATTGTTAATTATTTATTAGACGGTTCATTTGCTTACACCTACATTACAGTGTTGATGTTTTAACCCACTGTGCTCATTCCTCAAGTTTGACCTCAGCCACATCGTTAGCTGATTTCCTTTTCTTTTGTCACTTCTCATTAATTTCATCAGCATTTTTTTTTAATTTTAAGATAGAAGCTATATGTAACATTATGAGTAATTCTTATGGGATACTCCTTTTCTTAGCCTAACTAAATGGTAAATAAACCTGCAAATACTGCAACTGTTGTTAATATGCTTGAAAGGAGACATTGTGCATTTTGAGACCCTGTTCTCTGAGGGACATAAGGCTGTCTTTCCCAAACAGTTTCCAGAGTATTGAGAACCTTTGGAGCCTCTAAGAAATCCGCTTGCTTCTTTAATCACAGTCATTCTACAGAAATTAATCTCTGTTCCTCTCAGGCTAGTGGTGAGACTAGAACCTCAGCCCTTTTTGGAGAATAAGTTTCTGAGTATAACATGCACACACAGAGGGAAAAGTCACTGGCATTTTAAAAATATATAACTGTAGCATTAAAGACAACTATAATATATCATCACAGAATCACAGAACAGTTTGGGTTGGAAAGGACCTTAAAGATCATATAATTCCACCCCTCTAACACCTTCTAAAGCGTGGTTTGTAAAATATAATCGCTGCTGCAGCCTATATAATTTCAAGATTTTTCTCTACAACTGCCTGAATAACTGGCTAAAACCATTTAAAACTTGTTTTACTTCCTTTTTTTTTTTTTTTTTTTTTTTTTTTTGGCACAGCGGTTGCAGAAGGGAGAATTGAATATGAAAAGGACTTTTTCTGCTTATTCTACTTTGGAAATTAATTTTTTTTGCTTAACTCTAGCCTTCTAAGAGAAAAGAAGTTGTTTCTTTTTTTTTTTTTAACTTTTCAGCTTAAAACCTCTTGCAGATTTACTGTGACACATTTAACATGCAATAAGTTGCCCACCATGAGACCCTTGGCTCCCAAGGTAGCATTTATTTTAGCCACAAAAAGGTGCAAAGCAGCTAGGATTTATATAAATGTAAAATAATTTCAGCAGTCTGACACAGGAAAGGTAGGTCAAATCATGCTTAGCACTTATGTAATTTTTTTAACTACTGAAATGTAATCATATTCTGGAGTGGGTGATCTCATCTCTAGGATCAGTGAAAGTATAGCACAGTTACGTTAAATATAAAAAAGGAGAAAACCTATTCCATTTCTCAACATACGGAATAATAATAATAAAAAGCTTTTCTTTGATCTCCTTGCCAAATAAAGTACTACTCTAGCATTTGACATATGACTGCAGTGACCCTGAGATATGCTGCCTGTACATTACCTTTACTTTGTTTCAGCAAAGCCAAAATGGGTAACAGAACTCCATCATTTACACTTAGCTTCTTTTAAACCATTTTTCACATTTAGTCCCCAATAGAAAAGGAACGTGTCTGTTTCCTCCAGGTGATTTATTACGTAGTTTCTAAGCAAAACACTTTTATCTGAAAGTATAGGTCAGACAAAGGAATACTGCAATCAAAGAGACACTTGCAGAAACATTATAAATACTGTACTATATACAGCAGAAGCTCTGCACTGTCAGAAATGACTAGCTGCTCACAAGTGCTGAAGTTCATTGTCTTTTGGAGGAGCAAGAGTTGCAGTTAAACTGGAAGAGTAATACCTCCTAGATTTTTTTTTTTTTTCAGCAGTTACCTTATTTGAAAAACATTTTAGTCCCCAGAGACTGGGTTAGAGAAGATGCTTTTATTGCCTTGCCATGAGAATTTGATTTGGTTTTGTTTTGGCAAGTGGTTCTGTAGAGTCACGACTCTGTGGTAGGTAACGGGAAAGGTGGCAAGCCACCCTGCACTCCTCATTTACAAAGATGTACCATATCTACTGCTGCTTACACAGCTCTGTGATTGTCCTACCAGATACCCCCAGCCTTCAGTGTATTTCTCCTCCTGGGAAGCCTGGACAGGCATGGAAGTCCATTTGTTCCTCTTTTACACAGAGGAAAGACATAAGGAAGGCTGAGTGACATGCCCTTGGTCACATAGGAAGCCCAGAGTATAGTGAATACATACAGTATGTTGAAGTGTGAAGCTCATACTCTAATCATTAGGCATCCGACCTCTCAGGGTTAAGAAATACATATACTGAAGCAATACTGTGAAACCTAAACACATAAACCAACCAAAGCATAATGCAGGTAGAAGAGACTGGTTTCTCAAGAAGAAAGGAGAAAGTAGCCTGTTAGATAGAATTAAAGTTGTCTAGAGCAGCATAGTACGAGACCTTCAACTACATGAAAGCTCTCCTGAAATTAAAGATGAATCTGAAAACAATGGTACATCACAATTTCTAATATAAAACTGGGGATTAGTATGTCTGATCCTTCTACCCCCTTCTCAGATGAGCCTCCCTCTTTCTTTGCTTGGAGGATGTAAAGCTCTGCTTCTACTGTAACCCATTTATAAAAGCTTGCCTATCTTTTCCATGGCTCTCTTCCTGACTCCACTTTTAATCCAGACATGGCACATCAACAAGTCCAAATGTTCATCCACATTCTCACTGAATTTGTTGTGTTTTCACTTGCTATTTTCTCTAACTTGATTAAGAATGTGTATGGATGTGTATGGATGTGTATGTACAACAGGGAGAGAGAAGATGAGTGTGTGTATGCAAAAGAAGGCAATTCATTTTGGTTTGGCCATCTCAGAGGAAAGAAGACCTCAGTAGTTTGCTTTAACTACAGTGCACTAAGGGAAGGGCACCAGGCTGGCTGGGGCACTGTGCTCTTACTGAGCATCAGAGGCACAGTTGACAGAAAGCAAAGGTGAGATGGGAGCAGTGGAGAGGAGAAAGGCTGAGTTTACTGCTTGACCAGGTAACAAGACGAGGAGCAGGAGCAGGAAGAGGGAAAGGAAGAACAAAAACTCCTGGGGCAAATCCAGAGCTGCCTCCAGAGTTTGGACCTTTTCCAAGCTCGACATGACTGTCTGTGGTTGACAGTCATCTGCTTTCCATCAAAATATCTTGATGTTCTTATTGCTTTTAGCTGTAGATCAATAAAGCAGAGAGTAATGACAGTTCAACAGTTTTTATCCTGGTAAAGTGACCAAGGCTAATCTACATACCTTGAGAAATCCATTTAAAATGGGGAGGAACATCAACTTCCTATTTTACAGGGAACCATAGGCATAAGCTTTCATCTTGTGTGTGGTGTTTAGACACAGTTGTGACAGGTGCCAGTGAGCTGATGGACGATAGTTCTGAGATAAGACCTTGCTTCTCTTCCCAGGCAGGATGGTGAGCAGATGCTGAGCAGAACAATGGAAAGTAAGCCCTAGAAAAGATTGTGGACGGAAGGGGGCGAGGGTTGTCCTTGCAACTGCTGACTGGAAAGGGAGTAAGCAAGATGCTGAGTGTTCAGCGCTTCAGCAAATACATATACCAAAGCCGACTGAAATTCAGAAGTGCTAAAGACATGGGAAGGCAACGTTCAATACATTATGACCTTTTCCACTATTTTCAAAATTGCAATCTTAGGGAAAAAAAAAAAAAAAAAAAAAAAAAAAAGCCCACCCTCACCACATGGCTGAAAATATTATTAAAAGCAATGAATTCTTTTTTTATTGTTATGTGTTTTTTTTAAAAGTACCATTTGGAGGAGAGGCAGCACAGAGGATGCTTCCCTTAAACTGCAGATAAGTTAAACGTTTGAAAAGAACCAATTTATCTTATTCATTCTTTTACGTGCTCACTTATATTTATTTATATGCACACTTCTTTGAATTGCATTTTTTATTTTTTACGGTGTGCAGTACCTGTTAATGATCATATACAGTTATGAGAATTAAAACAGAGTCCCGCATTTCACTTGAACACCAGAGCAGCACACACACAGGATGCAGTATATATAAATAACAAAGACCTTGAATAATCACATACTCTATATCCTCTCTTACTGGAATATAAAAGCAAGCCCTAACCTATGACAAACTTAATACAAATAAGATATGAAATAAATAAAATGCACAATGCTAGAGCTCAATTTGAACTATTCAGACTTCATCAAAATATATTGGAAAATGTGTGATAGGACAGGGAAAGTCTTTGCATATAAATTATAGCTATGAAAGGATTTGCTGCTGCAAACAAGTGTAGAGATGAAACTTCCCCAAAACTTATATCAAGCATAAGATATTGTAAATAATAATTTACATTTAAATAGCACCTTCAGTTCTGTAGGATCCTGGTACATTTTGCTAACCACGAGTGAAATGCTGTGATGGGTAGATGGTGCTAGAAATGTTTTCAGCACTTCTTTGTGTATACAGCACGATATAAGTAAAGTAACTCTGCACAGAAAGAAGTTTCTGACCTCAATATGTACCACTTTTATATTAGTTAGCATGGATACAAGAAGCCGAGGCTAAGAGAGGATAGGCATAGATAAAGAATAGATGGAACTTATAAATAAAACATGTACGAAGCAATAGCTAACGGTAGTATCAGCCAAAGACATGGCTGCCAAATTAGGGGTTCTTGTGCATATTTATATATGTGATCCACATACAATTCCCCGAACTTATTCTAATTATTTGGGATTCAGTGATAAGTTACAATCAACCAGCAAAGATGAGCTCATCCTTACTCAAAGGAACGACCAATAAGCACAAAAAACATTACTTTTTCTCCACCATGGGATAGCACCAAGATGTATGCAGCAGAACACAAGAGTGGAAAGCTTGGCTGAGGACACCAGTAGAAAACTCTCCTTTCTTCACCCTGAGTGTGGGAAGGTGTGTGCTGTGGTGTCTGCAGGAAAGGAAAAGGGAACTCAAAGGGCTCTTAGATTCACATCTGAAAAAGCACCAGAAAACTGCTAAAAATATACTTGTAAATAATATCAATTTACACTTGCAAACTACCTTGTATTGGACAAGTCTAACCCTCCTTACCAAAGAGAAGGCAAGAGTTTTCTAATTTTAACAGTAGAGAAATACCACAAAGTCAGAAGCTGGCCATAAATGATGTCCAACACAGATTTAGGAATAGGACCCTCTGCAAAGTCCCAGGCATTTCCACATGTTCCCCTATTAGAGTCCCAGTTTGCCCTAAGCCTGACCAGCGCCCGCAGTGCCGTACTGGTGAAGCAGCATGGCAGTGACAACCTCTGAGCTGAGCCAACTCTGTCCAGTAACTTGGATTAAAAGCTGGCTGTAGCATTAAAAAGGATATATATAAACAAGTAAATAAATAAACAGTAGATAGTATAAGCTTTACAGGTTTGTCAACATTAGAAATTTATATTGAGGAATTCACTGCAAAAATGTAGAGGGACTGTGGTGAGGTTGATCTCCACAGCAGCTGGCAAGGTCTCGTCTGAACCTCATTGCCAAGGTGCTAAGGCTGTGTGTGGGCGTTTGTATGACAGAGGTTGTGTGCAACAGGACATCGGCTTTATAAACTCTCCTTCAACCGCATTAAGACCTTCCGAAGCTTTATATGGCTGTTGGAAGGAGACCAAAAGTGTTGCTTAGTCATTTAGAAAGCCCAGTCAATAAAGGAGGATGTAGTATATTATTTTCCAAGTATCAAAATGATTCATTTACATGTAGGCATATTTTTCAATGCGTGAGGAGGAAGAATAAAGAAACAGCGTGCTGCAACAAAATAGACATGGAGCATCAATGCTGCTCTCATAAGTTTGACGCTAAGTTTTTTTTATCTTCTGCCAGACCGGTGTCCTGTTCCATACTGTACATCACTAAGTACATAGAAGATCGTGGATAGAAGATCGTGGGTTCCTTTGATAACCTCAGTGTATTTATGAACAACCTAGGAACAACTCAGCATTACAATTAAAGAGTGAGAGAAATGTACAGTTAAAATGGATGCTGAAATTACCTACAGAAATAAATCAGCTATATCACGATGGAATACTAGCACTTCACTGGTAGGAACAGATTATAAACTAGGAAATGATAGCAGTAATCCATCCTCTATGTTTATATTTTAGGAATATCTAACCTTGAGGGTTTAGCATGCGGGTTGAAGCAAATTACTCTGATCACCAATATCAATGTGACAAGCTGAGATATTATATGTCAATCATTCTGTGACAAAGATAAAAGTGAACAAGATTCATTTCATAGTTATACAGAGATGGAACATGGATTATATATTTAGTGTCTTTTTTTTTTCCCAATATACCTATCAGCACTTGCAAGTTGTTTTAGAAAGGAACTTGAAATATAATCGTTTCAAGATAAATAACAGAGAGGTTCTAAACAACGATGTAGATTCTCCTCAAAAAACCTTGAGTCAAGCCAATACCAATGGACTTTATGAAACCGAGAATTGGCTCTCCACTGAGAGTGCCCTACACAAATCAGCTGGCTTGACCTTTACTTCAGCCCTACAGAGTTTAAGTTTAAAAAAAAAAAAAAAAAAGAGAGAGAATGTGAGAGTGACCAAGAAAGGAGTATCTTAGATGTTCTCTCAGAGAGGGGGAGTGTCTTGGAGAGAGTGTCTTATACATGTGGGGTACAGACCAGCTTTACACTGACCTCAGATTTCCCTGTGCATTAGCGATGCCAGGGATGGACATGTCTAGGTATTGGGGAACACAGAGAGGCCTATATGTGAACCCTATGCAGGCTTGGGAAAGAGATATTTAGCTAAAACTTCAGATGCTGGTAGCTCTGGGCTTGCATGACAGCATAACTTTCCTCTTTTCCCTCTCATCCTCACGCTCAGCCTCCTAAAGTCCGTGTCAGCTGCATGTTCGGCATCTAAGAGCTTTCTTGGATCTCGCCCACTGGACCAGATCCTCAGCTGGTTTCCCTGCTCCTTGAACTCTTGCCAAAGGTTTAAGCTAAATGTGAGTCCAAGTGAGCCGGCTAGCTTAGAGAGAAGGAATCAAGATATATGATCGCTGCTCCCAGAAATATAAAAAAAATATTTACAGAATTGTACAAACATCCTATTCTCATTAACTCCTCTGCAGCTTTTCTGAAGATCCATTCCAAATATAACTGTACAGTATATACTTCGGAAGAAAAAATGTAAATACATGCACAAACTTCTATTTAATCTTTGGAGGAAAAAATGTACATATTGATGGATTCCCCTCTTTCCCCTCTACAGTTTAAATCATTTTCTTTAGCTGACTGAAATTAAATAAAGACCAAAAGCCAGACAACTATCACACATTATAGTATAATTCTTCCTAGTTTTTAAGAATTAGGAAAACTGAAAATCTGAATTCGGCACCAGGTCAAAACAGAGCTTGTATGAAAGATCCTATATTATGTCAGGATATGACTACATATATTACAGATCCCAAATTTTACTTTTTTATTTTTTACTGGCAATTTTACTGATATAAGTAGTCCAGAATCTTAACTAAATAATATTTCTGTGGCCTCAGTTTGAGTAATTTTGGCTGTTCAGCTATTGCTGAGGAATCTGCTCTGAACCAAACATCCTCTGCAGCACCAGTATATTACTAGCTGAACAGAAAAATATGTAGTTCCAAACATGGAGTATTTACCTGAAGGATTGTGTTCTGACTGGTTTTAAGGCTGTAAAAATATTAGGCTCAGGTTTGTTCAGACAATGTTGGGCATACATTTTGCTTAAGAAGTCTATAAATGGGGAATAACTGCTGACAGTCTAAATAAACTTCCAGCAGCAGGACGATTGCAGAGACATACTTTTCTACACAGAAAATTCAGTAAAATCAATGGATTTTAAAAGCCAATCAGGATATGATGAGACATGAAAAATATCTCTGATCAAGCTGCTGGCAGGGTGGTTCAGAAACATACCTTTGATTTGCAAGCCAGTCTATACAAACAGTATCTAAATACCCATATTTCCCCCCTGTGCCCTCCTGAAAGCCATACGTGCATGAATATTCCTGAAGGGTCATGAAAGAGGCGGGAGCTGAGCCAGGCTTTGGCGGTGACACGGGCTGGTGATGATGGCCAGGGAGCTGCTGATGCTGACCGAGGCAGAGTGGTTTCAGCCCTATCAACTTGTTAAATCTAGGGTTGACTCCCCTTCATTTTAGGCTCTATCTGCCCTCTTTTCCCAAGACTAAATTATACCTTGATGTTGTTTAATTCCACATTAGTCTAATGAAGCCTTTTCTGTGCACTTTGGTTTATATTGTGTGATCCCTCACTGTTCCTTATGCATTCAAAGTAAAACCAGTGGTACGATTGGCTGAGTAAGGACTACAGTGTTTAGTCTCAAAAAACCAGCGGTGATGAAATGAGCTGTTTAACCAGATCTCGCTATTAGAACCACTTGGCCAGGAGGCAAAATCTTATCTCTGTGAACAGCGATTCCTTTTCAAAGTGAAACCACACCAGCAATAATTTAACTTTTTCTTTTAGAACTGAAAGTTTTGGATACAAACTTTACTGCAAATAACCTAAGATATGAAGCCAATATCTATCGCCACCTGTAGATTCCCCTAAGATATGCGTGTCTATGACATGTCATGAGTTTTCCTTATCTGCCAGCGGACCCAAAGAAAATGTTTCCAGGTAAGCTTTCACATGTAGGCAAAGCCAAAAGTTATAGAAGTAGTACAGGTGTAGTCTGCTGAGAATAACAGGGACATCCTCTGTCACCCCACAGAAAGAAATGTGAGCAGAACCATACTCATGCCTTTGGGGACTGATTTTATATTATGCTTTCTTCATGTAGCTGCTGAATACAGGAATATCTGTTTCACGCCAGTTTTATGACATTTACAGCATTTTTGACCCAATCTCCTTCACATAGGGAAGCACATACAACTGTGGTCCAGCATTTCAAAAATAAATAATCAGGCAAAAATAATTTGTCTTAACCTAGTGAAAATGTTGCAGAACCTACTGTATAAATATGTTTATATGTGTACGTATATGTACATCTATCTGCACACATGCTCTGCAATTCCAATGCCAGAAAAGGATGGTACTGAGTTTGGTGATGATAAGAATGATATAATGGCACTTAACACATCGGTGAGAGTGTACAAACAAACTTACATGGGAACACATGTAACGACTTTATCAGCCAATGGAACAGTATTACCACTTACATTTACATATGTTAACACTAGGTCTCCGTTTGTTCTGATCTTGTTGATTTCCGGGGAAGATCTCCATAGAGACAAATGTTGGCATAAATCAATACATATGTATGGAAATCCATGTAAATGTTATAAATTCCTCTGCTAAGCATAAGGCAGAACGGTCCTTTTTCATAATCAAACAAATATATTTGTATTGCAGCTGTGGCAGTAAACAAAGCTAAGAGCAGGACATCCTATGCCAGACGTGATATGTTCGAGGTGTTACAAGAGAGTTCTTATCTTAAAAGGCTCAAAATCTGAACTGGTAGATATTATTTATGGCTATTAGAGAGTAGAAACTGAAACACAGATAAATCAGTTGACTTGCCCAAAGTCACTCACAGAGCCTGTGGCACAGTTGGGAGCCAAACAGATTTTCCTAGGAGGACCTCGATTACAAGATGGATCTTTTTTTTATCCAGTACAGCTGGATTCACCATGTCTTTACATGGACATGCTGGGTGGCAGAAGAGTGGGAGATGATTTCTCCCTTTCGTTACACACTCTGTGAGAGGGACTGTGAAAATTCCTCCTTTTTTTTTTTTTTCTTTTTTCTTTTCTTTCTCTCTCTTTTTTTTTTTTCCTTCTTTTTCTGTATTGTCTTTCCCAAAGGCCTGAAGGAAAAAACATCACTCTAAAGAGAGCCCAGAGGAGAAAGTTCATGCCCCAGGTCATCTCTCTAAACCAGACTCACACCACACTAACACATTTGATGTTGAATCCCTTGCTTATTAATGCAGCCAGATTTGTCTACTTAGTTGGCCCTCAGTTTTGTAACTCGCTGAGCCTTGCGCTGGGATTTCCTACAGCCACAGATTCTCACAGAAGGAAGGACTGAAATGACTTATTCCAGGCTAGGCAGCAGGACTCTTTAAAACGTGTGACCAAGTTTTGTGCAATACCCTTGCAATTCCCAGCTACTCTGTGTTATGCAAATTATAATTTGGCCATATGATACAGCTCCTACAGAAAGAAGCATGCTAAGTAGTGTGTGGCAGAAGCATACACAGTTAACCTAAGGAAAACACACACACAACAAAAAAATACAGAAAAAGAAAGATAAGTTTTTCTTTCCTCTTTTCTTTTTGTTGTTAAAACATTTGTTTTATATCTCTTGATTTTTTTTTTCAATAAACACAGTCTTTTTTTGTTGTTGTTGTTTCATGTACCTCAAGTAGGAGGAAAATTTGCTGTAATAGGCAGTGTGAGAAGCATTCTTCACCATAAGAAGAAAAAAAAAGATTCAGCTCAAATCCTCCAGAAGCGCCCACCTAGGTGGTGCTGAAATAAAGACATTATGGTGCTTTTTCTGAATGTCCTTATGCAAACAGGACGTGGTAAATGTCTCTTTTTTGAAAAAGGGCTTGTATCTGGTCTTAGTTCTGCCCTTTGATTTATTAGGAGCTTCAGCTGCAGACCAAATAGGTTTTCCTGTCTCTGCTATCTCCTATTCCAGTCTTAAGTCATTGTGCTTTAAGACACGCTCTTTAAAGTACAAACTCTGTTACAGTGCCCTAAATAATATGTGATGCGAATAAGTGCTGTTAAAGGAGTTTCCTGTTTTGGTTTCCTTATTGGCACTCCAAGCTGAGCTAAAATCTCCAAAGGGCTTACTTAGTATGCAGATATTGAAACCAAACCAAAAAAAGATTCACGCATTTATTGTGCTGTAGCTTTAAATGCCCCTGGCAGGAACTTCATTTCTCTCCCTTTCTCCCTTTCTCTCTTTCTCTCTCCCTCTCCCTCTCCCTCTCTCTCTCTCTTTTTGATGTTTCTTCTTTCTCTCAGCCTGTCATTGACAGTAAGTGCAATCACATTACACACAGCTTTCTTTGGAAAGCCCCCTTTTTAATGATCTGGCAGTCTGTAGACACTGACTGCTTCCAGAAAAAATTTCAATCCCTCTTCCCACAGCTTCCGCAAGCTCCAATGATAAATGACACCTGTCATTCTGTCACAGACAAACGGCACAGATGGGAACGTCAGTGATATATGGCTCACCAGAACAGGAAATCAAGTTTGTTGGTTTTTTGGTGTTTTTTTTTTTTTTTTTTTTTTTTTTTTTTTAAACAGAAAAGAGCTGACCAGGACATTGTCATGAGGCTGTTCCAGGGGGCCTTGCCTGGAGGAGGGAAGGAGGCAGGCGCAGAGGAACTGGTAGTTTTTAAGTAGCAAGCTACAGTTAAAAGGCTGAGGACTGGGGCTGTCTGAGGGGCTTTGCGATTTAAGACTCAAAGTACGCCTGAGCAGCAGTCTGAGGGTGCTATTACAACCCTCACAGACATACCCATACCCACTGGTGACCCATGTCCAGCAGCCCCAGCCCCAGGCAGCAGCTGGGTGCCAGAGTTGTGCTGGCAGCACCCTGCGCCGTGCAGCTGCCTTGGGACCCGGGCTGGCCTGAGAAATGGGCTCGGATAACTTCCCATCAGCTGCGGTTGGAGTTTGGATTAGACGTACCCACAATTACATTTGATTTAATTTCTCCCAGTGATTGAACTGAACCAAAATCCTGGCTTTAAGAACGCCTGAGAAACGGGGAAATTTAATTCTGAACCCATTTTCTCTCAGACAGGTCTTTCTTAAGCTTCTTTTAAAATCACTCATGTTTTCACAAGGAAATTTTTTTTACAAGCAAATCTCTTAGCCTGACTGAGACTTGCAGCCCCCTTTTCACCGCCAGGAAAGCAGACAATAAGCTCAGAGCTCCAGCAGAAACTGCGCAGAACTTTTTACCCTGCACTGCTCCTTGATAGGGGAATCAAGCCCTGCCCCATGGCTCTTCTGGCAGGGCACCAGAGGTGCTGCAGAGCAAGAGGGAGCCCACTTGGTTAGCAGGAAACTAAAGAACCTGTAGCAGCTGTGAGAAGGGAAAATCTCCCTTGGACTGCACATGGAGAAGAGAGAGCAGGACTTTAACACACAGACGGAATGGCTTTTTTCTCTAATCCCAAAGTGGGCACTTTTAAACAAATAACTTGCTAGCACTGCTGTGCTGAGTGTAAAATCCTTTCTTGCTCTCCACAGCCAGCTCTGGACGATCCCCTCTGTGTGACTATGTGACAAAGCCCTTTCCGGATTTTGTTACAGAGCAAACACAATGCCAGCATCTCCCAAGACAAAGATAAAGCAAATGAACCATTCTTCTGCTCTTAGTCACAGAATTTGTCCTTATTTACAAAATCATTTCTCATGGGTAAACATGGCTCGGTGGAATAAAGGTAGCAAAATCAGACCCAAAGAAAAAATTTCACTTGTCTTTCTGCAGGTTCTGGAAATGCAAGGCTACATTTATAGAGCATTCCCTGCAATTCAGCTGTAGGGTTTCTGAAAAGATTAACGAATGTCATGTGACAAAATCTCCACATGCTGCAATGAAAATATATCCCTTGAGGCTGCATTTTCAAAAGGAGCTGGGTGATAATGCTGCCTTTCCTGCACATTTATTGAATTTGATGTGTACAGTTGTGTGTACAAAAAACTAATCAGGAGTCCAAAGTGACGTGAAATACAACTAAGTATGCAGGCAAAGTTAACAAAAGAAATTTCATCACAATTTAGATGCTGATTATCAGCAGCAATAGCCTAGGGAGAACTTCAGAACAAATTCCTCAGATTTTCCAACACTATCTAGGCTACTAATATTGCTCCAGTATGGTTTCATGCTCTATATTAAGTCACTGTGATGAAATGTATAAAATGAACTGAATGACTGCTAGCCCTTAAACCTAGACGGCTCAAGATTATACATATTCAAGGCATTAATATTGAGCCTTTCATCATCCATCAATTGTAGCCCACATAGATCACAGAAAATTTTCATTGCAGGGACAGATTTTTGTCTTTCTATAAATTAAGAATAGGATTCTTATGGAAAGCAGAAAGGTGGTAATCATGCGGCAGCTCAACCCATCAAGTGCACCTATGATGTCAGTGGGTCTGGGATGCAAAATTCAACCCTTCTAAGGATATAGGAGAAAAAGTCATTGCACCAAGGAGTAGTGACTGAGGATGTGATACAAGGAACATACTCAGTGAACAGATATGTGTTATTCCAAGCAGAAGAAATGAAGGGAAGGGTATGATAGGGGATCAATGGGCCACTGACAAATTTAAATAAAGATCAAGCTCTGTCTCAGTTTGAAAGCATGTTTTTATATCTCTGTACCACAACAAATGGAGCAGCAACACAAACCCCTGCAAGAAGCTGAGGTGGAGGAGACAGCAACACACTGGTCAGTGTGACTGTACAGTGCAGGCCCAAACACCTCTAGCACTAATGACATTACTTTTCTGTAGTCCGACAGCTTCACAGGGGCTAGTGCCAGCTTCTGCGTCCCTCATTTTTAACCTGCAACCAGTTAACTGCACATCCATTTTATAATATGACAGATAAACTGTAACCACAGATCTGAATGACAGTGAGCTGCAAGAAAATCAGTGTCCGACCTGACACATCTATTGTTTGTACTTCTGTACGGCCACGCTCCAGTCTGCGCATTCCGGTTCCGGAGAAGGAACATGACTTCATAGCAAAACTTGGACTTAGACTGAATTGGAGCACCTGGGGCAAAGTTTCTTTTCTTATTCTATTTCCTGAGGATACAGCTGAGTGCGACTTTCTGGCTTCCACAGTCACTTCTCAGTTTGAAACAGATGCAGTTTTTCACTAAGAAAGATAACTTGCAAGTAGAATTTCCGTTGCTATCCTTCTCCATTAGGAGAGAAAATTAAAATATCCTTCAGGAGGGAATACATAACAGTTCTGTAAATTTAACAAGGGGTTTCTGCAAGCACTGAAGAATATCCTGAAAGTATACTACAGAACAGAACACTGTACATTAGGAAAAAAAATTAACTAGGATAATGCCAAGAAAAAAACATTTTGTAATGTCAATATTGTTGCATCAGGACAGATCTAGCCAAGTATATTTTAAGCTTTGATCAAAACTGTGAATCTGCTGAGGCAGAATTATAACCCCAATGTAGCAAAAGTCTGAAATTTGTAATGACAATTAAAAAATATTATGTTCCAGAGAGACCAAAAACCAGAGATCCTGAGCCAGTAGATAAAATTCACCAAACTAAAGCTGTGTAAGTGAGATACGACAGGGTGGAGCTTTAAAAACAGAATATGAAACAAACCCAAAAGACAATCCCGGTTGTGAGGAGCAGATTTCTAAAAGCACTTAGGGAATTTAGATGCCCAGTTGCCATTGACTTTCAGGGAGAGTTTGGTGCCAAATTGCTCTTTTTACCTTTGAGAGTCTCAAGTAATGGAATCACTCAAGAAAAACAGGACAACAGCAAACTGAACAAGCTGCAGGGTTAATTTTCCACAATGTACTAGGGATGCTGACAGACAAGCCAATGGGCCAACTGGGAAAGAACAGGGACCTGCACCAAAAATGTACTTGTCAAGCAGTTGCAGATTTTTTTTAGCTGTTCTGGGATAAAATTGACGTGTTTTGACTGATGAATCATGAGCAAAGATTGCCCAGTGTGCTCAGTTTGAAATACCAGCTTCTACCTGTGTGTGCTGGAACACTCTGTTCTCTCCTCTGAGCGTTTCTTTGGCAAATCTGTTCTTGAAGTAACAGCTAAGCACAAATCCTTCAGGGTGCAATCCTGTTCCTCTCCAGCCCAACAGGGATTATACCATTGAATCCAGCTGGGAACAGTAGCAAGCTATTAATAAGGAGACCTGGTATGTATCAAAATTTTGCAAAATAGTCATTTCTTCACATGTCCCTTGCAGCATGTTGGGACAAAGACATTTAGTGAAATGTGTTTGCTGTCATCCATTACACCTGCCAGTTTGTGACATTAGCTATCAAAATAGATGACAAACGGTGTGAACGTGGGGTGCCTGGTTGCTCCTTCTGTTGTTTCCAGACCTCTTTATCCCAATTAATTGTGCTTCTCTCCTCTTCCTTCCCCTTCAATCTCAGTACTTTCAGCTGCTGTGGAATATAATGGTGATAACAACAGACTCCATCATACTGAAGATGATGGTGACAGCTACATGGGCTTTCAGATTCCTCCTTATACCAATCTGTGTCACCCTGGTTTTATTGACTTACAGAACAAATAAATGCCCATATATAATTGTGGCATTAGGGTCTTACTTTTCTATCCTCCTAAATGTTATTGGAAGACTTAGCAAGTCACAAATAGTGCTGTTTGAAACCTGAAGCAGTACCTACCCTCTTACATGGGCTGGATCCACAATCCAGGCAGTGCTGGCTGGGCCTTTCACTCTTTTTTTTTTTTTCTAAAGAATAACTGTAACTTTTTATTTTTTTTTTCTCTTTAATGCTTTATCTCAGGGTGTCCTGGTTGTGGTATCCTTTCCTTGAGGCCTTCCTACTTAATACGGTTGAAAATTCATCTTAATTGCACGATGGGAATGCAGAAATATACTGTGGGGTCTGACTTCTATTTCAGAGGTTTTCCTGTCTCCTGCTCAGGAAAAAACAGACAGATGCGTTCTGTTCATGGGAGTGAGGATATTAATGGTTTGTTCATCCCTCGGGGAGTTCCACAAGTGAATGCTAACTGGATATTAGTAGACTTTTTAAGTTTGTTTGGTAAAGTCCAGTCTCCTCACATTTAAAAATACAAGGCAATTAGCTAACTCCACTTGTAAGTAGCTGGCTACCTCAGCTCTTTGTACAGTTGAATTACCACATATATTTATGAATTTTACTAAATCTAATGGCCAAACAAAAGCAATTGGTTGGCAAGGATCCAATCAAAAACACTTTGTAAGTATAAAAAGCATTGTGTCATGTCAGCAGAGGATCCAACAGAAGTAACACGATGTGATGTGACACGACTCAAGCAATGTAATGTAACATGGCACCACCAAGTAAGCAAAACAAAGGCCAAACATTTTATTTTTAGCTGAGATGGTCATTACGGTCCGATGTCTGATTTGAATGTTTTTTGACGGACTTAAGTGGAGTGAATACTGTTAGAATTTGGCTGATGTCATGGGTTTAATAACTATTTGAATTATCCCAATCTTCTAGCAGCTCACTAAATTTTTAATATTTTCTGTTAGCTATGAGGATAAAAAAAGGCTTTCTTCTAAAATAATGGCCTAAAATGCTGTCATTGCACACTAAATGTTATAGCATGTGGACCAGACTTTTCTAATATATGTCACTGAGTGATATGTCTTTAAAAGCTTTCTGAGATTTGAACAGTCGTAAGAGAAGTTGAAGACTAAGGCCTGGTCCTTGCTCCTCAGAGTAACCTGTGGCAAAAGGAGCTACACATATGGAACAACAGCTTCTTAGCTAACAGCAGGTTTGAAGGATTAGCAACGCAATGCACTGATACCTACAGCTACACTAACATCATTCAGAGTGCTGGAGATCACATAGAGACAGAAATCATGCTACGACAGAGATCCATGGGCAAGTAACATGATGAGGTTGTAGCAGAAGTCAGTTCCCCATAGGACATCCGTGAGTGTACACTGAGCAGCACAGCCCTGTGCTGATGGCCATGGGGACTTCTTCCCAAATTCCTCAGCCAGGTTTTATAGGGCCTGGCCACAGACGTAGCTGGAGAAAATAATAAAACACGAGGGTGGAAGGAGGAGGCAGCAAACTTCTGGCTTTCTGTGAAGCGTCCAGTAGGCTCCAGCATGAAGTGCTAGCTCAGCCCTCAGTTCATATCAGCATTACATCCAGTAGGTTCTGGCATGTAGCGCTTGCTCAGCCCTCAGCTCATATCAGCATAAACACTTCATCACAGCTGACACGCTGATATGCTAAATGAGTAAGTGCGGTGCACAAAGAGGTCACAGAGAAGTTAACTAAAGGGATTATAAGGGACAGTCAACACACTTCAAAAAGAAAAACCCTGATAGGTGCAGAAAACATGGTAAATGAGCCCGAAGAATGCAAACCCTCTGCCGTGCACTCCATTACAGCCCTGACAGTCCAGTTCCAAACAGTTAAATATGAAACTGTCAACAAGGGCCTGTCTTAATAACCAAACTTGAGGCCTTTTATCCTGGAAGATTTATGAAGTAATTTTAAAGAGGCCCAAGCAAACATCTGTCAATAAATTGAATGCCGGCTACAGGATTTACAAGCAAGACAAGAATTTCTCATTAAGTGCACATTAGCACTGTGGGGATCATAAATAGTAAGAGGGCAGGATGCTGAGCCTCTCAAGCTGTCATTAAAACACTATCTAAGAACTAATGAGGAAGTGATGGAAGGATACTAATGATCCCTCAGGCTCCTTTCGTTCGGCAGTGAAAGAGGACCGTGCAATACTGAGTTTCGTTCTGCCACAGCCGAAGGTCTACAGTACGGTAGAGAGATTTTCAGAGAGCCTCCCAGTGCAGCCTCCACCACTGTAACCCCACACGCTGTGCATGGATCCTGAGTGCTCACTGGTGGACCAGCAAAACATCATCAACATGAGCTCTGGCCTCCAAATCACATGAAGCTCAGGGTAACAAACAGAATGGGCAAGTCCTGGACTCTGCAGCAGGTCAGTGGATGCAGTGTGGGTTATACCAGGAGGATATGCACTGCCCTGCAGATGAAAAAGCTGAACAAGTTCTTTTCCTATGGAAAAAAAATCTTGCAAGTGATTATGAGCTTCCATTTTGACAAACGGGGCTGAAGGACAAGATTTCTTTTGCCCTCCTCTGAGCAGTGATGTAGAGTCCGGGGACAGGACTTCAGCCCTCATCCGTCTCCAAGGAGGAAGACAAAGATCTGTGGCAACCACCAGAGAATCATAGGCAGCTCTGGTCCCAAGAGCTACCAATAGCCTCATCAATGAACAGATCATTCATTTTTTTATTTTTTATTTTTGTGTGCCCTCATCTGCTTCCCTGGTCCCATTCACCTTCCTCTTGCTGCTTGCTGCTCCTCACACCAGCTCCAACCTCTCAGCCTGTCTACCTCCATCCATGAGCCATCCTGACACTCCTTCTCTGCCTCTCCTTCTCTGCCTCTCCTTTCTCTCTTTGTCCTCTCTTCTCCATCAGTTTGTGCCTGCGGTGCCAGGTTACCCCTTTCACTGCCTTTTACACAACACAGCCCTGCAACCACTGCCCTCACTGTGCTTTAGCCTTGGCCAAGAAGATGAAGGGATGCAGAGACTAGAGGTGAGACTGCAGCTGCTGGTGGAAGTCAAGGCCATGAAGAACTGGAGTTCTGTCTGTGGGGGTGGTGGTGTTGTGGTGAAAGGATTTTATTGTGCCATAGCACTGGTGGTAAGCACAGAGGGTCACATGTTGTGAAGGAGGCAGCCTGCTTCTCATTCTTCACAACTCCCCATTCCTCAGAAGTGGAGGCAGTACCTTTCCTCAGCTCTCAGCCCAATTTAGAGAATAAAGCATTCAGGTGATCCCTTTCTCTGTTGGAGAAAAGGTGAAGCTTTGCTATTGTTCTCCCATGAAAGTTTGATGGAGCTTTCAAATGCCTAATTGTACTTGGGAACGCCTGATCCACGAGATTTGTATTTGATGAGAACCCAGCTGTGCCTGCGACCTTTCTATGAGCTGTATTTATTTATTTATACACAGAAACATGTGTATGCAAGACTATGCTTCTAGTAGGACCAACTTATGACGTACATGGACGTCAATCCCCGGTCTTACTTTCATGTTCTGTCCAGTGATAAATGTCTGATCATGTATACAAAGTGAGGCAATTCCATGGCTTGAGACTGATGACAGCTCAATAGCCCAACAGTCAGGGAACTCATTAGGGATGTGGGAGGCCTGAGTGCAAGTACCTGTTCTAACGAATCAGAGCAAGGACTTGATTTTGGTCTCCTCACATTCCAGATGACAGCATCTCCATCACATTGCTGGCTACTCTACACCTCCTTCCTCCCTTTTCTTGCGTGCTCATGATCAGAAGCTGACACAATTTGCCTGGTGACATGTTGGTCTAAGAGGACACATTTTTGATCCTTACTACCAACAAATCTGTTTGCTGATGGAAAAGAAAAAAAGTTTTTTAGATTTTTCTGTTTTCTACCAAGATGGGAATCTTCCCCTTGCTGTGACCCTCTATAGCACAAGGACCCAAATGATTACTGAGACCTAAAAAACTATTTCTTTCAATAAGAATTATTTCTTTAGGTCTACAGCACATTGGCACTTAAACCATAATGTAGTTACGTTTTTTTTTTTCTATAATAGATATTTTTACACACTATTGGTGCCAGAGATATATGTCTCTTTCTGAGACTTTTGTCTGCAGAAGAAATCAAATGAATGTAACCAAAGTGCACATTAGGAGAAAGACATTATATTAATGAGTGGTAACGCATATCAACGAGTTACTCTTCAGTTAAAAAACTCGATCAAAAGATATATCATAGTTTAAACCCTTAAACATGCAGCTTTTCAAATGAGTTTGTCCATAAGCATAATTGTTAATAACTTGTATTTAGTAGATAGTTTTTCTACAACAAAATTAACTCATAAAAAGACAAACTTTAACTTTTTCAATAAAGGATACTAAAGACAAATACATTTCAGTGCATTCAGCAATTATACGAATATTCACACTCCATCCTATTTTCTCCCAGTACTGGAAATTTAATGCAATACAGGGAAGTAAACAACCTGTATACCAAAGGGTTCAGAGCTGAGCTTTTCATTAAAACAACCATAAATACCTGAACTAAATGGTGGGCAAATGTTATATGCCAGATCCGGTGATTTATTTTTTTTTAATGTTTATTTTATTTTCATTTATATTGCTATCTTTAACTCAGGCTATATTTCATTGGGCCGTTTTCTAATACTTTTATTAACACTGAATCAACCAGTAGGATCAATGTATTTAACTACTAGTCGGTGCAAGTCAGGATAGAAATTTCACCCAACCTAATTATTCCTTGTGATGTTATGGCAAGTATGGAAATGTATAATTACAGTGTAATTACACAGACACTGCAAATTCAGTAAGTTGTAAATTCAAGGCTATATTTCAATATTAGGTCATTTGAGTGGGTTCAAAATTAGGCAAAACCTGTTTGCTCATCACTGGTAATTATGTTGTCAACTTCTCCAAAGCCAGGCACCTCTAAGGAGCATCCAGCTGTTTAATCAGACAAGCCGCCTGACCTGTACTAGGATGAAAGTGAACTCGCCAATTACTGACTGATTGTTTCTTCTGAAAACAATCATTTTGGTCTTATATGGTGCATAAGACTATTAGACAGCACCAGTGAGACTAGTTGCAAGGACTTTCCTCTATTAGGCCGGGAATGCTTTGCATTTTGACAGAATAGAATGGACTTGCATTTGTACGTAATTTCATCTGCTACTCTAGATGGGACCATGTGTAGAGAAAGATAATTTTTGGCTTGCTTATGGTCAAGTGTCACATAAAGTCTGATTATCCTACTTTACCCTATGTAGAGAAGTTTGAACCTATTGACTGATTTACATCAGTGAGATTAGAATCAAATAACCATCTCTTTGCAGCCAGAAAAGTATGCAGTTTAAGTAGCAATCCTAAATCCTGATGCAAGGAGAACTCCTACTGCACAGAGAGATACGATAGTGTCACTGCAAACCAAAGGATTTCAAGAACATCTTTAAATGCTGCTAGATTTAGGAAGAGTAAGATGTATGTGGTATGCACGTGGTAGCTGTTGGTTGAATGCAGGACACATAGGTAAAGCTGTATTTTAAAAACCAATAAGAAAGAGTGTCTATTCTGATCTGTTCCAGTAAGGCCCACCCTGCTTTAAACGTTTTTTTGTTCAACAAATGTTTTATGGGGAAAAACGCCTACAAGCTTCTAAGCACACATCCATCTGCTGTCCCAGCTGTGGATGCTAATATACATAATGGAAGAGAAATTTCCTGTTACAGATTCTTCTGTAAACTGCAAACCTTAATCCTTTGTTTTAGGTACCGATTCAACAATTTTAATATCAGTAATTAAACAAAACAAATTAATTTATTTCAGCAAGATCTCAGGCAACAGGTTCTGAATGAAAACTAAAAGCAGGCTTTCTTATTTCTTCTTGACCTTTTTAATGACCCTGTTTTTAGGTAAGGATATTTGCATACATAAGGAAAGAAAGTAAGCTTTAGTATTAACTTTATCTCAAGTATAGAGAAGAAAAAGATTTTGATCTTGATTTGTAATAATACTTTGTACTGCATTGTCATTATCAGGGCTTTTAAACAGACTAGGAGCAGTTTTTGCTGTTTTGAGCCTTCTTTAGCAATACATTGGTATAAAGGTGCCCTTACTCTGAGGATCCGATCTTTTTCATTTAAACACACACCTGGTTTATGGTAGCTTGAACCAAATTTCTAATTATGAAAAGCAGGTCTGGTTTTATATCCAAATTTAGCTTAGTCAAACAAAAAAACAGGTGTTACCTTACTTTTATTCCTATAAATTAATGTTATCAGACTTGCTGACTCACAAAAATGAGGTTACAGCAATTTTACGTATGCTGAAAAATTAATCTATCATTTGAAGAACACTGCTGTATACTTTATCTTGTATTTCTCGCTCTGATTCTTCCTCTTACATGTATGTTATCCCCATTTCTTGGCCTTGAAATGTGTTAGTGATGGTGCGATAAATCTTAGACCATCCACTTTTTCTTCTGCTGAGCTTCTGAGATGTGTTTTGTTGTTTGCAGTAGGTGAAACCTCAAAACTTCTAGGGCTGCAGTTCACATGTACTCATCTAAACTATCTTCCTGATTCTGCAAATTGAGCTAAAATTAGTAGTTGGGGATTTCAAGCACTCCCACTTCTGATTAGACTGAGAACAAAATCTCCTGTAGCACCTTAGATACTCCTGTTTCTATCATTAACTGAAAACCAGAAAGTATGAAAATTTACATATTATCTTTCCTGAGTAAAACTGTCAGGAGCAGGGATATTCACTGTGTCATTTCACTGGGGACAGACACAGTTCATGTCCAAGACAGATGCAGAGATGCTCTCCCCATTCCAGACTGCGAGGCTGCAATCAGAATTTCATCTAGAAAGTCGCTGGCTTCTCTTTTTCTGCTGTATTTCTAGCTCCTTCTTCTGTAGCACAGCAGCATTAGCTCTGTTCTCTAGTTTTCACATATATTGTTAAGAAAAAACTTGCCTACCCTCACTTCATTAGCAACAGCTAGGGCTGTTGTTTAGCAGTGAAACAGTTGCATTAATGACCTGGGGAGCAGAGCAGGTGTGCAGGTGTCTGCTGTACATGTGTCTCACTCAGCTCTTCCATTACTCTAGGCTTTGAACGTTTCCCTTATCGTATATATCAAATAAAGTAGGAAGTAAAGTAAGTTTTACTATGAATGTTATCTCATTTATTGAGAAAAAAAAAAAAAAAAAAAAAGTGAATTCTGCTCAGGCAATAAAAGGGCCTTAGAGGGAGTGTAAATGTAATTTTCACCCTTTCAGGGCCCCCTTACTTTTCTACATAGTGTAAAGGGCTCTTGCAAGTTGTGCTTTGCCTCTGTAATGCAGATCCATCCTTTATCTAAAGTCCAAGTGTATCTTCTTGATCTATTTATGCACAATGAACACCATGAATATTTTTTATTTTTGCTAATGCCTTGCTGAGCTGATGAATAAAATCCCATAGACTCTAATAAACCACAGAAGGATAATTTAGAATTATGTCCCATGGAAAGCCTCAGTAAATAATAAAAGCATAAATATACTGGCAAGCTAATGTTATCCACTGCGGGAGACATTTAGAAATGAGAACCTACATCTGTGCACAATAACACATGTTCAGTTGTGGATCTCTCCTTCCATTCACACATGTGATTGAAGGTACAAATTTAGTGCCTGCTCTATGCACACATCATCATTACAGGCTGGTTTCCGCACTCCGAGGATTTACTCGTGTTTGTTAAACCTAGGTGGGTATACTTTCTTTCCTGGAACAGTCAAGTGCAAATGAATGAACAGAAACAGATTAAATGGCAACTCTAATTAAGCAGCTTATATGTCACAGCACACTAACGTCAACATATTGTTTTAGCTACTGCAAATTATCAGTACTAAAGTTCTTTAACTGGGAGTCTAAATTTCCTCATTATTCCAGCTAGGGACAAAAGACTACACAAAGATATAAGAATGGCAAAGGTGCTCGATTACAAACAATGCTGTAATGAATAATAATATTCTGCATTTCTGTGCTGTTTCCTAGACCTTCCCATCTCAGGCAGCGCAGATCCTCAGGCTGCAGTCAGCCCCAGCAGAGCCAGTTCCTGCCTGTGGAGGCCCAGGGCTCTTTGGTGGCAATGAATGGGGTTCCACGAGGCAGGAAGGGTGCTTGGCCCTTTTGATCTGTGTGTGCAGGTACATAGACTGTGCTCACCAAATCTCAGAAAGCTTTTTCTACAGGTCAGGAAAGAGAGCTGTAGAGAGGCTATGCCATGACTTGGGGCAGATGAGCAACGAGTGGAAGGCAAGGCTTGAGCCCAGCAGCCTTGGCTCAGGTCTCCTCTCACACATTTTCTTTCCCTTCACCTTCCCTCTCTTTCTCTGGCTTGCTATTGTCTGTCTCCAGATTTCCACAGCAACAAGAGCATAAAATTCACTATCTGGCCTTTCAGGAGCTTAATGGGAAGACCTTCAGTGTGCACAGTTGTTCTGCTTTTAACTTATTTTTGCAAAGCAGGTATATTTCCAACCTAGAATTAGAGAGAGTGGCCTCAGGCTAAATTGCAGGGAGTCCCAAATGAGTGAACCCTTTGAGGGGAGAATCACTGAAGAAGAAAATGAAGATGACAAGGCTGTTGCTTCTTAATAAACATTATCACATTTTCACCATGCATTATTTATTACTTCTCTTTCACTGATTTATGTTCTAAAATATTTAATCTAATATGTATAACTATATACATATATGCATACATTTAATTCTCTCTCTTTTTTTCCTAAACAAATTTCAAGTTAGAGCTCTTCCTGTGTTTTTGCACTGTTAAATTAAAATGTTAATTCTGTCAAGCATTTCTTCTTTTTCCAATCAGAATATAAACATGATGAAATTAAGGGCATTTGATTGAATGCTGTAATGCGATATATTTTCCAAAGTTAAAGGTGGAACGCTGTAATCAGTCCTAATGTTTGTACCTGGGCTTCCTGTGGTTTCTCTAACCTTGTTCTCTGCTAGCAGTTTCAACTGCCTGTGAGCTGCTTTTGTGTCAGGACATGAGGGAAGGTTATTAACATCTTTTGCAACCTGCACAAGACATAGTATAGGAACTCTGTTCCTAAATTGACTGAGGGAAGAGCAAGGCTTGAACGAGTCCAAGCTGAGTCAGACAGCAGTGCTGTCTGTCACTGAGAGAAACCCATGCAGCCCTCCTGGGCTCAAACAAAGCCTTGGCTTAGATTTGGGGAAATCCACAGAAAGCCACAATCCTCCTGCCTAAACAGAGAAAAGACTGGATGGGACTGGAGTCATCGTCATAAGGGGGTCTGAGCAGGGTGGAGAAGCTCATGTGCCATATGTATACGCTGGCAGACATCACGCATATAAACGAGGCAGCAGCTCGCAGCAAGGCGAAGGCAGTGCTCCGCGTTGTGCTCGTGCCTTGTCTGCTCCGGCTGCCTCACCGGGCCTCCCCTCTGCATGTAGGCAGTTGGACCAAAGCCTCCAATTGTGGGGTGGAGCAGTCTGTGGAAAATGGCTCCTGGTTACTTCAGCGGGGCCTGCGAGTGGTGCGAAAGGTCAACTTCTCCAGCACAGGATCCTCCTCTCTCTTATTTTACTTTATGGTCAGATAGACCATTTTTATTCTGAGATCTGCTGCTGTCCAGTAAATATATAACTTTGTTACTAACCAAGCCTGCTCTAGAATGATACCTTTGTGGACACTAAAAACAATTTAATGGCATGTCACAATAGCAATTCACTCTGCTAATAGCCCGGCTCCATAATACTATATTGCATAAACCTCCTTCAGTCTTCTGACAAATAATTCACCTTTATGCACTCTGCAGCAAGCTCCATTTCACTAACAAATATATTTCTCCCTTATACCTACAAATAAATATCCAGCATCTTCTTACTGTAACATCAGCTGTTCCTTTGGATGAGGTCAGCGGTGCCATATTTCTACCACGAATCACCTATCTCCATCACAGCCTCAGAGACTATCAGTTTTTAACTGGCACATCAAATCACAGAGAAGGGTGCAGGGAATAAAATCTTGGAAAAAAAAAATGTACATTTTGATATGTCTCACAAGCAGCAGCAGTGAAAAGTTTAAATACTCTGTATGTCAGGGCAGCCTTAAACAAATGTTTATGGGCTTTGCTTTTGCAAGCATAAGTATTTGGGTAAGCACAAACCTCAAGATGTCTCTTGTTTAAAATGCAGTGAAAACTCAGAGCAGGCAGGCATCCTCCTGCCATCCTGCTTCCTTCGCTTCTTTTTTAAGGAGACTGCCTGCTCAAGGAGAGATCTGTTGGGTCTACTGCATAGTGCATACTATATAAAATACTTAAAGGCTGCTTCACAAGTTATTTGGGGTGAATTGTTACCTTGATTTGGGGACAGAGCTGTACATGCTCTTTTAAAACCACAGCTGGCTCTGAAATTTGGGAGTGGTCATCTTACGGTATACCAGAGATTACGCATCCAGATATTCTCCCCATGACAGACACAAACCCACAAACCAGCAGTCACCTATTATTCATGGAGTTTTTATTATTCATGGAGGCTCAGAGGCTTCATATGAAATGAGTTTTATGTTCTCAGTCTACTGCCTACTGTGGGTTAGGAGAAATTATTGATATTGATATTGATATATCAGTCTCAGCAGAAAGGAATCAATGGGGCTAGGTAATGATCGTGTGAAGATTCCCCCAAAATCTTATAGTTTTGGGGGAGTAGTATGGATGATATGGGTATTATAGGTTAATGTATTGCTGCTGTTCCATAAATTAGAACCACCTTTACAGTATCTGAGTTCATATTAAAAGACGGAAAAAAAAAAAAAAAAAAAAAAAAAAGAGCATTAGAGGGACAAATAGTTTTTTCTGTATTTTATATTTTGCTATGTTATCAGCTTACACTTAGTATAAACTCCTCTATTCCTAGAAATGAGACTCAAGTGATATATTTAGAAATAGGATCAGCTATCAAATGCTATATTTTTTTCAAATACCTATGTAGAATCTGCTAAAAACAACTGCAACCTGTTTCTTTAAAAACTGCTCTAAAATGCTATGGCTGGGAAAAAAAAAAAAAAAAAAAGAGGCCATTTTTGTAGAAGAAACTATTTGTATCAAATATCATGAGAAAATAAGTGCATCATGACAATTTTGAACATCTTTTATGATTTGATTGTCAGTAACGAGGCCCACAGGAGAGTGATAAATGTGCAGCACGAAAAATATCTATTTCACTTAGATAGCAAATTATGCAACTCAGTGCTTGATAGCACTTGGCAAAATACAAATGTAGTTGAATGGAATTGAAATTGTTGCTCTTTGCCTAAGACACAGGTAATATCACCAGGGGTCCTGTCTTTAGATATTTATAAGAGCTAAGAGTTTAAGTAATAGTAGCAGTAATACAAAATTACCTTTAAACATTGAAAACATTTTTACTTTGTTACAGGGTGTAATTTACACTTTTTCTCTAATGGCTTACATACTGAAAATGATATACTAATGCAATTTTTCAAATTTAGTTACCTTTTTGTGTTCTAAAATTATATGCTCTCTCTTTTCCCTGTTTGTCACTTTTCAGATTCCATTTAATTCCATGTTCATAGAGTTTCATAATTTATCTACTTGTCATAAAAGTTTTCTAAACTTTTAAAAATACAAAATACTCCCTATAAACTATGACAAAAATGCTTCCAGTTCAACTTTCAGAAATTTTTCAATTTTGTTTTGAACTATTACCATACATTTTGTTGTTGCTGTGAGATTTTTCATACAGTGACATCAAGCAAAGGAAGGAAAAAATGATCAGAGAAGAGATTCACTCAAACCATTTATATTAGCCTGTCACTTCACTTATAGATTTATATTCCTGCTTATCCTACATAGAAGGATAGGAAGATAAATATAAGAAAGTACTGTATAGCTATGTCTTAGCACAGGAAGGGAAATGAATTTTTGACCCTACGAGAACTTCCAAGATTTCCTAACTTTCCTTATCCCAATCCATGAAGAAAAGTTTATGTCATAGACTAAAGAGAGAATAATGGAAATAATAATAATAATAATAATAATAATAATAATAATAATAATAATAATAATAAAGAGTTCATCTTAACCAAAGTGGTTAGTTTTGATAATTTAAAATCTTTTTCTGCTGGTGCAGAAAACGAACATGTTCTCACATGTTCATTTTTTTTTTTTATAGGAGTTTTTCTTCCAGTTAGCTTGAACTTTGAAACCAAGAGCTGTGCCAACTTAAGTAATGTGAAAACAGGCTATCAATAGGATCTGTCTTTAAAATTTTAAAAATGGCATTTCTCTAACCAATTTCCTCATGCAAATAAATTATGTTTTAATGCAATTTTCAACCAATGAAAATGTAGTGCACAAAATCTAGATCATGTTTACTGTGCCTCTCTATTTCTCCCATTTCTCTCTATTTCTAGCACCGTTTGAGTCTTGATCATGACACCAAAAAAGTAACAGGAATTGCTCAGATGCTGGGGCTGGGATCTGTGAGTGGATAAGGGCTTCTCCCTCTGTCCCCTCCTCTTCAGGGGATTGGAGGGCCCGAGACCATTGCATAGCAAAATGGTCCTTGGCATCCTATGTCCTCCTCCCTCCTCCACCTCAGTGTGACAAGATTTCCCTCTTCTTGTACCCACTCCCCTCCTGGGATCCTCCAAGCCCCACTGAACCCCTCACTCTGCAGACTGGATGAGCCCAATATGGGAGAGCTGAGGAGCATCAGCCCCTGCCCATGCCCCTTGCTTCTGCTGCACTTCCAGAGGAGATGAAGTGTGGAGAATGGGGCCAATGCCAACCATGCAACCTGGTAAAGAGGAGCATGCAGTTCTTCTATTGGGATTTAATTATTTTATTTTATTTTATTTTATTTTGTTTTGTTTTGTTTTGTTTTGTTTTATTATTATTTTATTCTGTTCTAGTCTGTTCTATTTTTCCTAACTTTATGTCTTTATGTGCTGTTTGACTCATGATGCAGTCACTGGGTCATGAGCGTTGCTGCTGGACACAAATGCACGTGCAAAGACAACCAGACACTCTATGTACCTCTTACGAGAAAAAAAAAAAAAAAAAAAAAAAAAAAAAAAAAAAAAAGATTAACTGCAGCATATACTAGAAATACAGGCGCAGACAAGTGAAATACAGGTTCTGACCATCTGCAGTTGTTAAAAGGCTCAATTCATATTGCATATGAGAAGAGGTGTTAGCCTCAGTTCACAGCCAAATTTTAATGTGGGTAATTCCCTGCATTCCCCTAAAAATTTCAATTTGACACATCGTTTTATTCCTTTTGGCATTGACTCTTGTATAACGTTGCTCTGCTCTGTTGAACAGTTGCCTTTTTCACCCTACACATGACTTTTCAGCAATAATGGACAATGTTATTGTCAGGTCCTAAAAATCCATCACCTGCATCTTTTATTGCTTTGCATAACTTTGTCTGGAGTCCAGCGGAGCTTTCAATTTTTTTTTTCATATCTGTTATTCTTATCTTTCTGGCATCAAATTACAGCTTCCCGGGACCTCTGTGGGTCTGGCCCCATTCCAAACAAGGCAGGAAGCTATACAATCTCTTTTAATATTCCATTTCCTTTTTATGTAACTGTAAACTTATACCCCCAAAATCCCAGAAAACTAAAGAGAATTTAAATAGCCTAAAAAGCTCATAGGTAATTACTGGGACCAACAAAAGTAATGTAGAACTAAGAAACAAAATTCCTAAAAATTGCAACCCCAATTGTGAATGAAAACAGGCAGCAGTATTTTTATGAGAACACGTATACAAGTCTAATGCAGTTGTAAAGAAGACATTTAAATGACTAGGGTATTTGCAACCCCAATGAAACTCTCATGGGGGAAGCTGTTGACAAATTAAAGTCACTATTGCTACGCTTACATTAGCTTTTGTGTCCTAAACACATCATTAGGTGGCATTTTGTGGTGTAAAACTCTTACCTGCTTAAAGACTGGCTTGAAATGGAAGACTCTTACATTAATACACAGTCTTTTGGAATAAATATATTAGTTGAAAATAGTTTTGATTCTTCTCTCTGAATATTCTCATCTTATGAATAAATAATCTGTTGAAAATATTCACCAGATGATTACTATGGATACTTAAGTTTACTTTTGAGGAGGGTTTTTACTTTTTTTTTTTTTTTCATATCTTAAATATTTCAAATGCAGATATTTATGATTTTTTTTTCTCTTTTTTTTTTTTTCCCCTCAGACAAGGGAAATCTTTTAAACCACATTCCAGGCATCAGAACCTCTTATGCTGAATTTAGCTTTCTTTTTTTGCAAAACACTGCAATGTCATTTTTAAAAGAGCACATTATGGGCAATCCAGCAGAAAGCTCTTGAAGATCAGAGTAACTGATAGTCTTTTTTGGTCAAAACAGTATTCAGCATATGAGGATTACCATGGGATTCAAAACAGGCATTTTGTCCTGCTTATAGTGTCCTGCTCACAGGCACTTCTTGCAAAAAGGGACAGCATTTAGAAGACTGCCACTGTCACTAAGAAAAAACAAAAATCTTGAGTTTCCTAAGGAGCATGACATCTCACTCTTTCACTTAAATTGCATGCATCTTTTCTAAAATAATTGCAGCTTAAAAAATCCAGCGATCTAGACATTGTCACTTAGAGACTTTAGGAAAAAAAAAAATCTATTTGAAATAACATCTAAGATCCACTTTAAAATTTTCTTCCTCAAACACAAAGGAAATTTAAAGTTAAAGCTGAAAATCTGGCTGGAAACCATGTCCTTAAATCAACCTACCTCTCCTTAGCTTTGCAGGGAATCTCACACACTGTACTAATGCCATATGTGCCACAACACACAGGAATAATGGGGTGAGCTGAGGACAGTGTCACACCATACTGAGTTACTCCTAATTCAAAATTTCTTACTTGCTTTTAAAAGGGTAGCTTAGATCCTTGCCAAAATTGCACTTTTTTTTTTTTTTTAAATATACACAGTGAAAAAGAAATATAGCATGGAGAGCACACAACTTCTGGAGATAAAAACAGAAAGAGTTGCTGAAAGTGGGATGAATTCACCTCTTAAATATGTGTCAGCTGGATAAACCCTGAAAAATGTAAAGGGAGAAATGATAACCTGACAAGGAGCAACAGACTTATACATGAGAAACAGGCCCAGGTTTTTTAACTCCCCAGGCAAAACCAAAATCAAATCAGGATATGAATTCTAAGCTTCTCTGCCTCAAAATTGAATGGCAGTCAGCATTTAGGGATTGATTTTACTAGATACTGGCAGTAAAGTGGAAAATACAGATAGTCTTTGAAACACTTTTGGTATATAGTGTTTTAATTACTCCTGTGCAGACTTCAGCAGTTTCAGTTTATGGGGCTCCATGGGAAGAAAAAGAAAAAGAAAAAAAAGTGTCATTTGATTGTTTCCATTCACTTGGTTTTTGCACCCTTTTTGCATTTCCCTTGACGTGTTTTTCAGTAGAGGTGAGCGGATATAAAACGCTGAGATCAGAGCCCTGCTCTTCAAACACCCTGAAAGTTCAGAGGAGGTCAGAGCTGTGAGGTGGCCCTTTGTAGGGGTGGGAACAAACTGCTCGGCTCGGTCCTGTTTCGAAGTGCAAGCAGATTCTGGGTCTGAGGCGTCACTTCAACCCAGATTCACTTTCTACATGAAGTCATAATTCTGTTCCAATTTACTGTTTGCACAGACAAGCTTCAGTCAAAACTTTGCCTAGATTTGAAGAAATGTTTGATACAATAGTTTCATCCAACTCTACTTTCAACTAGTGATCTGAAAACCTCTTTCCTTCTGAATCTTGTCTCACATTTCTTAACTTGTGTCGTTTGGTATTCAAGTTTCCTTCAAATTTAGTCTCATCTGAAGGCAAAATCAAGCTCTCTCTTTTCTTGGGAATGCATAGGTTATGTGACAAGATATACAAACAGTTTTGATCATCAGTAACATTTACTGCTACACAATATTGCAGTTTTAATTAGCAGTAAAGTGAAATGAGATTTGTTGTACTGTGATTGGAATATGGCTGTGCAAAAACTGGGAAGGGACACTTGCATGGTTCCTCATTTAATGGATGGTAATTTTACATTTATTTATAGCAAGGAAATTTTTTTGGAAATACTTCAAACAAGAATTGACAGGAATATTTTCAAGTTTCTTTGACACATGAAGAGTAGCTTAACTTTTGTGTTGCATACCTTCTATGGGAAAATCTGATTTTTCTCTTACTGCTTATGAGCAGGATTTCTTCCTGCTTCATTGAGTTTCTTCCCTAAGCTGCTTCTGCAAGGGCAGCCCTGTACAATTCCTGCTGAGCTGACTGCATGATCCCTCCTTAACTCATAGTCAAAACAGCCTGGGGAAGCAAAGTTGACCTGGAGCAGATGAGCAATGGCTTCATGAGACTACCTTCTATCACCATGGGGTCACAAAGGATGCTTCCCCTTGGAGGAAGGGGCAGCTGGAAGGGCTGTATTCACACAGGTGCTGCAAGATGGGGCTGCTCATTGCAACCAGCTCCAATTACAAGGGAGAAAGGGGACCTGTAAGGAGTCCTTATAGTTTGCTGCCTAAAAAAATGATCCCCAGGCTCACTTTTCCCACATATTCCCCTGCTTTTAGCCCTTCAAAATAGCTTTGTGTAGCCTGTAGCAAAAACTGCAACACCCAAAGCACTGCAGAGTCTGTGGCCTGGTATATACCCAGGTATGTTTATGTGGATAGCATGGCCTGGCAGAAGTTTGGGAGCCTCTGCACTTGTACTCGAGGCTGTTAGCTGTGTAGTGCCTTGGAAATGCCCTGTGCCAAAAAAAAAAAAAAAAAAAAAAATCAATTCCCTTCATCTAGACTAACCTGCTGAGCACTATCGATCTGTGCTGATTTATTCAGAAGCCCACAGAACTGGTGCTAAATCAGGCTGATTTGGGCAGCAGTCTAGTAGAAATGACAATATCTACTATTATAGTAAAGGGAAGAAAAACAGTATTCATTTTGCTATAACCGCTCCCTTTCTTTCCAGGCATAACCCAGCCTCAGTAAACAGGGCTTCTGTCATCTGGAGCAGAAACTGCGAAGTGAAGAAGAGCACGTCCTGTGTAGACAGAGATGGGACTGAATCTCATGATCCCTTTGTGCTGCAGTGCCTGAGCTGCGTGAAGCAGAAGTCCCCCTGGCTGTGATGAAAGAGAAGAGGATACTCAGGGGACTCCGTGCTACAAATAAATGAGCTCACTCCCAGCTCACTTTCTTCTTGTAGTGAACAAAAATCTGCAGAACGAAAGGCAAAGTCTGACTTGCAATCAATCTTCATTAAGAGTCATATTCTTTCACTGCAGTTCTATAAACAGTATTTTTATGAATTAAAAATAACATCATGTTAATTACAGTTCTGCATTACCTTTTCTTGTTATGGCATGTTAGGCATACTCCTACTTTACAGAATGCCAATAACTCTTCACAATTTAGATTTCCTTTAGAGCTTCCATAAGATTACAGTTCCATCCTCAGCTAAAGGAACGGTCCTTTGAGATAATGGCACATCAGAAATGCCCCCACAAAGTTCTGTATCTCCTGTTTCCCCACCCATGCCATATTGTGCATGAGTTGAAATGGCACAATATTCCAAATCTGCCATCTACTTCATGGTGCCATCTTTGAAACTGTTCCATTTTTTTTTCTCCAGTGACCTTTTGTTATATCAGGTTCAGAAAAAAACAGAAACTCTGTAGCCCTGGATTATGTTCCTCCTTTTTCAAATCTAGTTAAAGCCTCTGCACTGGAAATTCAGCCTTCTGGTTGCTCTTGTATGCTAACAGTTGGGGGAGTGTGTAATATGGATTCATGTTATACTGATACAAAGCAGTGTCTATGTCCTGTGATTGCATATTAGCAAATTAGTCTTCTGGGTCCTCACATCATCTTGGTATGTTGCCCATGAATTCCTACAACATACGGTGTTGAACTTCAGCCAAGACACACAACGTTAGGTACGGTTCAGCGCGAGTCCAATGACAACGCAATGTAGTCTGCAGCCTCCTGCACAGCCAGTCCAGGGTCAGTTCACGTGGGGACCCTGAGGGGCAGAGCTAAGAACCCAACTATGCCACAGGTACAGAAGGATGCCCAGGGCTCCCTCCAGGGATCCTATGCCTGTGAGCCCAAATGATGAACCTACTTTGTGTTTAACTTGCCGTGAATTAGGGGTGGTATAGAAGCACAGCCCAACATGGGCTGTTACCACCTCGTGATGTAAATTGATCTGAATGCTCCAGCACAAATAAGGAGGTTTATCCCAGGTTTCAGTATGTCTCATGCTGTATTTTTTAAATCTAAAGCTGACAAGGAAGCAATATTCCATCCTCTATACATTTGTAATATCATGTCTGGAGCCAGGCTCTGAAAGAAGCATTATAAATTTGTTTTAACAGGACCCAGGTGACATTCTTGATACCCAGGTCCATGGCTATGGAGAGCCATATCCTGGTGCTAGGATTCAGTTTCCCAGTGGAAGTTACGAAATCCAAGTCTGCAAGCTCTGTTTTGGGCATCTAACCACAGAAATTGTTCCTAACAACAAGAATGAGATAGGATCAAGACATTACATGTCAGCATAAATTTCGTCTCCTTCTCCCCCACTCCACTGCACATTCAGATTTCACAAAACTTTGGTAGGAATTTCCATGACTCATTCAACAGCAACCCATCTTTCAGAAGGACTGCTTTATTTGCGACACTTACTATAAAAGACTGAAAACTGGGATTTTTTTCTTTGGCTTAAAAGGTGAATTCATCATTTCATGTATAATGCATTCGTATAGGATCGCAGACTACTTACACATACGGGTGCAGCCCCATAGCAGTGTGAAGTGGACATAACCACAAATCTATTCAGTACATAATTGTATTTGCTGCAAACCTTTTTACACATGGAGTTTGAAGTGCAGAGGGACTGCAGTATATTGGTGCATAGAAATACAGGCAGTCTACTTCAATGAATTCCTAACTAGGTAGAATAAGCATGAATTAGAGCTACACAGGCTGTTTGCAAATAAATATAAATATTAAACAACACAGAGATAGACAGCCCTGTGAGCCATTTCGGTAGAAGAGTGATGAGTACTGTACAAGGACTTGTACAGATAGGTAAATGGGTTGAAAATGCCTAGACTTACAAAACTAGTTTAGGTTGAGAAACGGAAACTTGATGCAGAAAGAGCAAGGCATACAGGAACAAATAAATAAATTTCACAGAAAGAAAGAAAGGGTGAAAGAAAAAGTGAAAGAAAAAAAGAAAATTCCCCTACAGGTTTAGCTGATAATGTCAACAAGCATCATTCTTACTTCTCTCTCAGTATATGTCAAGTCCTCTATTGCTTCTAATCTGTTGTAAGCTATATTCTCCATAGACAGATATAACACCAGAGGAGAACATTAAGACCACCTATTCATATTTTTTTGACATCTGAAGTACAGTCAGACCTCAGTAGGACTTCAGCTTTGGCACAGAGTGAATCTGTGATCTTATCAAATATGCAATCCCACATAAAGCAACTGCTGAGCTGCACAAGAGTCACATAAATATTAAAACGTTCAGAATGGTTAACTCATCAAACACGCTGCCTATCTGGACAGATGGACGGAAGGACTGAGGAATACATCATACAAAATCTTGAATTTAGACGGTGTGAAGGAAGTACTCTAAGAAATTAGACGAGCACGTACAAAAAGCCACAGTCGCCACATATGTGGTCATCCCTGGCTTTTAATCAAGGAAGGTTTAAACCGAATTTCCCTAGAGTGTGATTGCTAAGAAGAACATGATAGAAGGGTATGTGTTAGGGTGCCCATCAGGGAGCCAATATATTTCAGAGCTGGTATAAGCCTGCAGTGATCCTATGGGGAAAAACACAGGCAGAGAGAAGATGTGTTATTTTGTAAACAACAAATGAAGGCTATCCAGAGATCAGGGACTGCAGTATTTTCCATCCTCCTGCTCTTGTGAAGCAGGTGGAGCCATCTTTCACCAAAACTGAGCGATGTTCAGATGAGGCCCATTGCTGAACTGCTCAGAACACTTGAGGAGACGATGGTTAATGCAAGTTAATGTATTTATTTCATGGTATTTTATCACTGCTTGTTACTAGAGGAACTTATCATCTGACATACACATTATCTTCTCAAAAAGAGATGATAATAAACGTTTTCCAGAGAGGAGATGGGGAACCAAGACATCTGCACCTGTGCTTCAGAGGTGCTGAATCTCCCTTGCTCCCCCAGCCCGGGGCAGTGCTCCCAGCAGCTTGGATAGGGCATCTCAAAGGGCTTCCTCCTATACCGATGCCGGAGCTGTTACATATCTTTATCCATAAGTGCCCCCATGGTGTTGAGCACTGCTTGGAGATCTGAGCTTATTTTAAGACTTAAGAGGGAGTAAATGACAAGTGCTTTGTCCCCCAGCCTCTTCCACTGCTGGCGCAGGCGCCAGTGCTGTGAAAAGATCGCGCCTCCCACATCTGCCCTGCTGTCTCTGCCCATTGCAAACCCTCGTGGAAAGGCCGTGGGCAACGCGTGCCCCAGGGCGCTCGGCTGCGGCTGACTTTGTGCCAGGGAGGCTGCGGAGAAGCGACAGCGGGGAGAAGCCTGGCAGTACCATCTAGTGGGTGCTGCCTCACACAGGCAGCCACTTCCAGGGAAGAAGGGAGAAAAAGAGGACAGAGAGCAGAGAAATAAAACATTCTTTATCACTGTTCTTGACAGGTATTATATTGTACTATAGTGCCATTTGTTTAGTTACTGCTACAGCAAGTGCTGTGCAGAAATCTTATAAGCAGCCATATGGCACCTCTGAATGAAAGCCATTATGCTTTTATGAGTAACCCACACTGTCTCTGCGAGGGGAAAGAACCTCCGTTTTCACCAAATGTCATTTTCCTATTCTGAAAGGAAGAAAATATTTCTGACTTTCACTGAACTCTACAAACTCAAGCTGATTCTCCTCTCCTGACAGTGTTTATGCAGAGGCTGAACCCACTGGAGGTCTCAAGGACCAACCAGGTATTTCACTACTGACATTTTGCTGTTGCGATGCTCATGCTTTTCAGCTGCGCCATATTAAAAAACACTGTTTGGATCTAATATTGTATTCTATAGTTACTAGTTCATTAACGTTTTACAGTTTTCCAGCCCCTACATTTGACAGCGACTGTCCAGCCGTTCTTAGTGTTATTTTTAAAAAAGAGCAGCAGACCCTTGGAAGTGGAAAGTGTGTTCTCTAAACAGGGTAAAAATAACAAGTCATTAAAAATTCCTGGTACCTGAATGAAATATCTGGGCTGCACCTCTTAAATTAACTCTGTGCTTTTGCTGTGTGGAGCAAAAGTTTTTCTGGTGGTTGGAAAAAAAACACTTTCTTCTACATCAATTTCTGTTTCCAACCCTGCCATATTGCATTAAAAGTGGTACATTATGTTCTGGGGATTTGGTTGTTAAATACTGAATAAGGGTCTGCAACTTGCTAGTTGGGAAGTCACAACCAAATAAATATGTGTTAAAAAAAGAGAAATATTTCTGCACTACATATAGAGAACTCAACTTCTCTTAAAACTGCATGTTTGTATGCCTCATTTGCATGTAAAATGATTGTGATTGCAGGCACAGTTGCAGAAAATGCCTATGCAAATCAGGCATGTAAAGATGAACGTATTTGTATGTGATAGCCATTAAATTTATCAGTCCCTTGTCCACTTTCAGTATCTGCATATAGATTTTATGTATTTGGCTCTTTTTTTTTTTTTATAAAAAAAATACATCAACCTCATTTAGTAAAAAATAAAAGAAAAAAGTCCTAAATAAAATAAAGCCTATATGGAGCCATGTTGTTAAAAGTAATCTAAATAATCTCACTTTACTGCTCCAGATAATTAACACTCTTCAGCAAGAACTTTCCTCTAAATATCAGTCTTCTTTTAGAGAGATTTGCCATTTTACTGCATTCATTATATACACCACACTAAAGTCAAGCCATGTACCAGAAATACTGCAGGGATCACGCAGAATGTAATTGCTCTAATGCTTTGCATATTTATGTTTGAGACCTTTTTATGAAGTGTTACTTTAAAAAAAGAAGGATCAGTTCATCTTTAAAAGGGAGTGATTGATTGCTGCCAGTCAGGCATTCCTTCATTCTTGGCTTCTCTCTTAGTCTCTGTAATAAGTTTTTCACGAACACCAGCCCGCTATTAAAGAACGGTATTCATCATAAGCCAAGCAGAGAGGAGGCAGACTTTGATGGGCACAATACCATATTTCAATCTACAGTGTCCTTTTTGTTAAACTTGATCTGCTGCCTCATTAGCGTTAGAGCAAAAATACACAAAGCCTTTTGTAAATATTAATCAGAAATGTACAAAACCCCTCTCCAGACTAAATTACTTAGTATTGGGCTCTCTCCAGGTGATAATATCTAACTAAAAAAATCTGTTTGCCTAAATTGTGGAAGAAAAATACCTTTTTAGGTACATTTTATGTAGCACTCTTACAAGGATAAGTGTTTTAAGTAAATGCATTTTTTAACTCTTTTTTTTTTTTTTTTTTTTTTTTTTTTTTTAACATCCACCCTTCACAGAGAGGAAATATACAGCCCTGCTGTATGTTGTAGGCTGCAGCATTCATCTGAGCAGTATGAGGTTTAAATTCCTGATATCCAGGTTTATTTCTGGCACTGCTGATTAATATAAGAGTGCTTTTTCATGTTTTCCTGCTAAGCTGAAACTTTATAGATGTGAGGCTGTGACTTAAGACATAGTGAATTAGCAACACATGCTTTTGGCTAGTAAATATGGCACTACAGAGGAGTTCACCTAATCACAGTCCAGATGGGTTCCAAAGCAGGACTTGGTCTTTTGCGCTTTAGAAGGTCTCTGTCAGGGCAATAAAATTCCTGGATTTTATTGCTGTTGTTGATTCTTGGGGTTTTTTAAATTAACTTACAGTATTTGAGATGTTTTGAGCAAGGTGATTCTGCCTTGATGTTGGTGAAATCCAACAAAATGGATGTTCCTTGCACAAGATTTTCACTAACACAACAGCTTGAGCTTATGAAATCAATCTTTATATAATTACTGGTACAAGGCCAAAGCAGAAACATTGGGAAGCTTAGGTTCAAATCCTGTTCCGTTCAAGCATTCCCTTGAAGTCTGCAATGAACATAAAAAAAAATAAATAAAAAAAAACAACCATCTGTAAAAACTGGATTAGTCACATAACTTCTAAAATCAAAGCTCAAAGGTCGCTATCTTCAGAGTCTCTTTGTTAGAGTAAACAATACAAATGCCGTTAAAATCACTTTGCAGAAACAATTTCATAGCGATCATTGGGCCCAATTCTGTAAGCATTTCTTTGAGGAAATGTAGCTTCTTTAATGAAGCTATTCTTGCTAGCAAAGTTATTAGTTGTGCAAGTCTTTTCAGAACCAGCCCCGATTACAGATAATTTGTTGGAGCAAAAAGACTTTTGTGCTCTTTTTAGCAAAATCATTTCAGGCAGAACTCCTCTTAAAAGAAAGGACTGAGACAGCATTTGTGTGACATTAACAGCTGGACAATTTGTAAGTAAAATTAATGCTGGATTGGTATCTGCAGAGTTCCAATAACTACAGCCTATTTGGTTGTAAACTCAAGGAGACCTGACGCTCTTTTTGTTCATGTTTATACAACACCCAACTCCGCCCAGCCCTCAGCAGAACCAGAGCCCCAGCAGTCACAGTCCTAGGAATGTTAAAAACATTAAGACACCCACCACTAATTCTGCAGTGATGACTCCATATCACATCACAGCTTTCCATGTGAATTTGAGAGACTTTGCAAGGATTTGTCTGAAAAGTTTGGGGTAACAGTGCAGTCAAAATAAGCCCACAAACACCTTGACAATAGATATGGAATCAGATTTCTGAATTGTAGTTGTTGGTATTGGCTGACTTGTTTGCAGCAGTTATTTTGTGTACATTTTACCCCCCTGAGATTGCATTTGAATCATCTTAAGTGCTACTCTGATAGGTTAGCAATAAGAGGCACCATTCACAAGCGTGTTAAACTACTGATAATAAACTGTATCCTTCCCCATCCATCCAGCCAGGCAAAGCCCCCAGAACTGGAGAGCTGGAAAAACACGGCAGAGCTATTTATTTTTCTTTTCCTCTGCTGATACTGTTTTCACAACCTGACATAACCTGGCAAAATAATTCTAATTGTATTTTGGATTGATAGCAGCGTTTTTCTCAGGATGCACAATGCTTATGAAGAACAGTTTTGTTTCTCTGTTACAGCACAAGTGTTTTCTGTTGATGGCACGAAATAATGGTTTCTGTAACACACAGAAGTCAATAGTAAATCTATCTGCAACTTTACCTCCTGAAAGAAAACTGATGGCAAATATGTGGGTCCCATTTTTTGTATCATGTTACCGTGGATTAACCAAGATGATTCATTAGAAAGCAATCAAGAAGGCTGCTGAGGAAGCCAGCAGTTCTACTTGCAGATGACACTTTAGAAGGAGGAGACAGGCTTTAACAGCGCCCCAGAGAAACAACTGTACAAGGAACAAGGAAAGAGCTGGCTCACCTAGAACAACTACATTCAGTCTTGACCCCTGGTTATAAGTGGAACTGAAATAAATGTTTATTGAGGTACAAAACCAGCCACGTTTCTTCTTTTTAATCACATTTCTATATTTCATGAGTTCATCAAGGTTGGAGTAGGAGCAGGGAGCTGGCATGGGTAGGTTGGTACTCTCCAGAGTGAGACCCCATCGCAGTTCCTAATCTGGGAGCCTGGGAGTCAGCCAGAGATAACAACAATTTGGCTGCTTAGCCAGGGCTTGGATAAGTGCTCAACCCAACCAGAGAGGCTTCCAAACATTCTTTTTCTTGAAATCTTCAGTTTTCTACCTGACAAATAAAACAGGCTACTGTTTTCAGTTCATTCATCTCTTCTAAGCAGAGAGGTCCTCAATTAGAAAGTACTGAGCATTTGTTTTCAGGAACACTTACTCCTCTCTGTAAAAAATACCCTGCATTAGGTCCTTCCTTACAGCCAAATGCTGTGAAATAAATTAAAAGAGCATGCAATCAGTTCAAAATGACTGTAATTAGGCAATCAAATAGCCATAGGAAGCAGAAATCATCAATGTCTATAGCTAGTACATTTTGTCAGTGGATTTATTTGTAAGGTTTTTCCTTTTTTTTAAAATACAACCCTAAGATTACAGACTGAAAATTCAAAAGGAATAATATCGATTCACCAGAATCTTTCTCATGCAGATCTCTGAACAGCATCTGTTAACCCCAGCAATTATGGGAAGGCTTCATGCCTGCCCAATGCCTGTGGGATGAAGGGTGCAGGGTCTGCCAAGCTCCAGCGCAAAACACAGAGCAAGCCTCTCCGCGCATCTACGTAACAGGAGGGGTAGAAGTATTTGTCAAGTTTTAACTTCAAGTCTAGGAAAATCCCAGCGTACAATTAAATAAAACTCATCAAAAACACAACCAAACCATATCCTTCCTGTAATAAAAAGAAGGCAAACAATATGCCCTTATACACGTTTATGCATACCTTTGTAACTGCAGGCTTCCTGCTCAGGAGTTGCCCTGCCAAGAATCATGTATCCTGTGATGAAATTTCTCAATAAATAAAGTGACTTCATTATTGAAAAGCTTAACTGTAGTCGTGTGTGCCGTTTTTAATGCAGTACCAGCCCTAAAGTGCTGATGAGAGAAAACCCAGATGCAGGAGACATTCAAGTTGGAGCCAGGACATTTTAAGGGCTGCAAAGTTTCATTAGCTGAGCTGTGGATCGATTGGTAGATTAAAACACTGTATTTGTTCATGGGGGGATCAGCTCCTCCACTGGTGTAAATCAGCATAGAGGAATGTAAATCTCTGCCTTAGCTGAGGATCAGGCTCGTGATTTATCGTGCCTTGTTATTCTCGGCACGTCACAAAACGAGGGGGAGACTCGGGACATTCACAGGTAGATCACCATCATTTCACCTCTGGGACTGAAGTTGTTTGTGGGGACTCTGGGATAAGGCTTGGACAGATTCCAGGTTCATTATTGTAGCCTGATTTGTGGTTAAAACATGTTAAGCCTAAATATTAAGCAAATACATCAGAGGAGGATTTACAGCTGTCCAAGGACACAGTAAACTGTAACACAAGCTCCTAGGCTGTATTAAATTTGTATCCCTGGTTTCTTTTGCTACGGAATACAACAAGCAAATCAAGTAATTCCTGGGACACATTAAGGATAGGCTTGCTATAAATTCCCTCAAACTGAATTGTCTGTGCCCAGACTGGAGCCATCAACTCCTATTTGAGGCTTTGGTATTCTGATTTTTTTTTTTTTTCTGGAAAATTTCAAACAAAGCATATTCTTTTGACTACCCAGCAACAGAGAGGACAAAGAGATATTTTAAAGTGAGTCCAAAGGGCGTTAAACTACCTCCCACCCATCCTCAGCATTATTACAACTAATAGACTGTTGGTGTGCTGGACCTGTTTTAGAAGATGAATCACTGCTCAGTTTTGGCCCCAGCGGAGTGCTGCAGACACTGAACTGTGTGGGAAGTCAGCTGTCAGGCTGATGCAACAAGTCAGAGTTTACCAATCTGTTCTCAGAAAACCGCAGCTGGCAAAATGCTTCACATTACGTCAAAGTACTGAAAACAAGGCAGGAAGAGAGACATACCTCTGCTTCCATCCCTTTAACTACAACGCTCTGACACCTCCCAGCCCACAGACAGTGCCTTCGGGGGGATTTGCTGGCGATGTTCCGGCGACCCACTTCAGTGGAGGACTGAGCCCACTCCTCAAGGGGATTCAGACATCTGTGAGTGGAGCCCAGGCCCTCCGTGCACAGTGCGAGGAGAGCAGATCTATCAGAAGGGCATCCAAATCAGTTAACACGCACTGCCCCGAGGCAGGCTGGAGTCAAAGGCACTGCAAACAGCTGCCTGGGACTACCCTGCAAAAAGGCTCCAGGCCAGGGCTGGCTCTTCAGTCTTGTCTTCCAGACACCCCACTTCGGGCTGCAGGGTGGCGTCTCTCCCCAGCTAGCACCCAGTCTGGAAGCTGCTTTTAAAGATGCAGCTGATGAGCAAAGACATTAATTTTCTGGTAGTAGCCTTGCAGTTAGCACATTCACCCAGGACAGGGGAGACTCAGGCCTATTCACTCCTCTGCCTTGGGGAGTTAAACCCACAGCTGCCGGGGATGCCCCAAGCAACCCTGGTGGTGCTCCTGTGTTTGCAGTGGGCGGCTCTTCTCTAAGAGCTGTGATGCGGCACACGAACGAATTCAAACTGAACAGTCCTGCTGCTGCTCTCTGCTCCCAGAACTTTAAGGCCCCCTTCTTTGAAGTTACTGGACAAAATTTAGGAACACTCCCGGGAACCAGGTCAGCCCCCATAATCAATCCTCATCAGTAAGCTGTCCCCACCAGATGACAAAGGGATCTTCCTGGTTTAGTTTTCTTTCTCCCTCTCCTGCTGCATCAATTAATCTAAATATGTTCTCCCTCACCGCATGGCTTCAGCTGACAGAAAGTGTGTTTTCCCAGCTCTCCAAGAGGCTGAAATCCTCCTAGAAAGCAGATGACACAGATTCAGATACTGGCACTTTGGTATCCCAGACCTTGGGAGGGGACGAAACTGTGATGATGCTCACTGTTTCTTCTGGGTGCCATGTTTTACAAGAAAGTGGCCATTCCTGCTGGGCTTTGCCAGGAGCCTTGGAAGGCTGGTTAGATGCAGACTCACAGGGCCAGTTTGAGAAGCCACCATGTGCTTATGAAGGTAGTAGGGACAGAAATATTCAACCCTCTCAAGCAAAACATTCACTAAATGTATTGAAATTTAAAAATAAATAAAATAAAATAAAAATCAGCCTCCTAAGACATTAAAGATCATAAACTGAGAAACCAAAGGAGTGTAGGCACTCCCCAGGATAATGCAGTATCTTGGCAGCATCTCACTGGTCTCAACTTTACATTTAAGTATCAAAATACCACTCAAATCCTACTTTAAGTACCTAAATCCTGTGCTGGATTTAATCTTGAAGGCTTCATTTTTTATTTCAGACGTGATCCTGAATTGTAAGCAAAGACATCTATAACATGCTGGAATACCAGGCACAGAGATAGAGCTCTGGCACTAGAAAAAGGGGGAGGTTTTGGTGTACGGCAATGTGCTGGAGGGAAGCACACAGCACAGATACTCAGGGCAGAAGCAGTATAATTCTTATCTCTGATCCAGAACAGTATGTTTATTCCCTGTGAAACTTTAAGCAAGTTGCTCAATCTCAGCTTCAATTCCCCATCTGTAAAATGGGTGTCACCCTTCATTTCTTTTTAGTCTTCTCAGACCATACAGCCTTTACAGTAGGGAGTGCCTGCTTTGTTGCCTACGTATGCAGTGCCTACTACAATAGGTCTTTGATTTAACATAGATCAAAGTCACCATAACACCAGTAAACGTAAGAAAACAAAATACACTCCTTACACACTTCCACCCTGAAGGGTCTCCAGCAGAAAGGGGAGGAAGAATGCACCTTGCTCTCCCTCTTGCTTTCTTTTGCTGGTTAATATCCAGGTGATTTCCAGCAGAGAGCCATTGTCATGTCATGGAAAGCAAAGATGCAAAGCTCTGTAGGTCTGTTCTACCCCAGGAAGCCTGGAGAAGCCACAGGGGACTGGATTTTTGCTTTTTGAAAAGATGTTGATACCCATTTTCCTGACAGTCTTAATGCAGATGTTCAAGATGGGATGTCAGCATGGATGCTTGCAAAACTGGAGTGAGAATGGCAACAAGATGAATGGATCCAGCCAGATGAATGTGGCAAGACTCTACAGTGAATCCACTTGTTTCAGTTTTTGATGCTCTCACATAAAGGCCAACTGCAGTAAAACCCCTCGAATTAAGTAAAGTTTCCTGATAGGGAAACACGTCTGGTTGTAGGGAGCATGGGCTGGAAAGGATGAGACCAACTTCTACACTGTCAGTGAGGGGACACAATGAACGAGCTGAAGGCAGATGTACTGTACTCCTCTCTAACCTTAAATAAGGCCTAGAATAAAACCAAGTTTTTCATTTGCTTTCAAGAGCTCTGCATCAGGCTCCTGGGTATCTAGCACATAATGAAGAGAATAATAGAGGGAAAAAAATTTATGGATTTCAGCAGAGATGGAAGACTGCTAAGTGTGTGAAAACTAGAGTCTTTGTAACCAAGTGAAAATTATTTTTTTCCCAGCATTCTGTGTTATACACAGTGCAGGCTTTGGTGAATCGATTCTCAACCCACTAAATGAAATATTAGCAATATCCAAAATAGAAGGTAGCTCAAATAGAAATTAGCAGTAACACTAGCCTCCACATCCAAATCCCACCACCCACCACAAAGATTTGCCTCCCTTCTTACATCCTCACCATGGATACATTCACGTTATTCTTTCTAGCCTCCTCTAGCCCATCTGACAGTGATTTCCAGGAGGAATTGCCACCCAAACGGAGCCAACTGTAGGCCTTGACAAGCTCTGATGTGTTATATTGCACTCATTTAAACATCCTGAGACCAACCACCTGCATGCAGAATTACTGCATTTAGGCTTCTCTAACCCTGAAATCACCAGGTATTTTATTTCCAGTAAAGGCTGGATCAGCTCCTAAACCCATGACACTTCTGCCCGTTGAGCGGTTTTGACTCAAGTGAGGAATCTGCTCTTGATCAGGTATGGTGACAATCTGTAAACTCTTTGTGAAAGAGCCTGTATCTTGTGTATTTATGCTGTGCACAATGAGGTCTTAATCATGACTGAATGCTCTTATATCATAAATAATAACTATGATAGGGAAGAAATTGCAGCACAGTGATGGTAGAGAGGAATCTGCTCTTGACACTTTTAGCAAAGGTGTAGTATAGAAATAATAACATGGTAATATAAAAGCAGCCAATGAAGTAGAAGACCTACCTCCTAGCAGTGAATGTTATTCACTTTTTTCTGTAATCCCAATACAAATCTCTTGGGCTATGGCTTTGTTTTTTACAGCTGTACCTGGGGGACAAGCAGGCTGGCGACATAAACAGGTTCAGGCTCTAACATCCTGGGAGCTTGTCAACAATTAGTAAGAGCTAAGTAAAAAAAATATAAAACACAACTACTCTGTGCTTATCATCAGTGTCTTTATGTGAGAAACTGGCATGATTGACAAGAAATAATATTTCCTTATTAATTTTGTCATGCAAGTTTGCAGCTACATTTTGAGATATTTTTTTCCCTTTGAATAGTCTCCTTCCTGAATGTGGTGTCAGCTCTAATTCTCTGAATAACTGCCATGAAACCAACACGCACATATCAGATGTATTACTGTTTGGAGATCAAGCTCCGTAGTGCTTTTAGAGCATACAATATCAGCCAGTTAGATGGAATAATTTCTCCTTCAAATTGCTAACGAAATTAAAAAAAATAATAAACAAAACACAAATTTTTGCCCTTGATTACTCTTGCCCTGTTCCAAAAATGTCAGCTGAGGGCATAGTTTCTCATAAAATACTTAATTTCATTCTCTTGCTTGGGGTCTCTTAGTCACTTTTTAATATAAATGTAAAATTGTGTTAACGTGACATACTCAACTGTAAGTAAGCTTGCAATCTGAAGAATTGACTAAAACACCTTTTGTACCTAAATTTTAATTTCAATTGATACTTAAAGCTTTATTAGGTTTCTGATTTTGGATGAGTGAACTGTAAGTCAAGGAGGAGTCACACAGCAGTTCTCCCACACTAGTGGTCTGAAAGCACACGTAGAATATGGAAGGGAGAGACTGATGTTTGAAAATAAAATATGTCATTTCAATTGAAATTTAATTTGAGTCCATCAGCAACAGTCTTAGTGAATAGCAACTGTATTTGTTACAATGTCAGGAATGGAGTCCAACACAGCCTGAAAATGAGATTCCAGTCTATTCTGAAAGCAAAGGAAAAAAGGAAAAGAAAAGAAAAAAAAAAAAGCAAAACATGAAATAACAACAAAACCACATCGGACCAGATTTTGTAGCATGGTCATTGTTACAAGCAATAAGACTAGCACTCAGATGTCTAACCACATGGCTGTTCTCCTAATTAGCTGGGATCACAAAATTGTGTCTGAAAAAGCAGAAATCATATTTTAAAAATAGGTCTCAAAGGCCAGATTTTCAGAGCTTCAGCTTCCAATACAACACCTACAGAAAAGGCAAATTTTCAAAAGAAAGTCCCAGACTCCTTCTGTGCCCAGGAGATGGGAGCCCAGTAGAACACATTTGAAAATCTACCCACTTCATTTGGTTTCCTAAATACCGGTTAACTTGCCCCAAATCTCCTCGCTCCTTAGATTCCTACAAGGCAAATGCTGTATGGACAGTTGTTTTTTAGAACATCCGCCCCCTAAAATTTAAGAAATAAACATGCTGCTTCATGAGAGGCAGGGGCTGGGATAGGGCATGAAAGATTTGTTTTTCTTTGTTACGATTTGTATTTTTTGTGCTTTATCTTTGCCATCCATAAAACAGGAACAATGCATTGTCTGAAACGCTTTAAAAATGCAGTCCAGATGAAAGCTTAAATGTGTGTACATTTATACGTACACACACACAATCTGTATGTGTACGTATAGGTATCTATAACCAAAGTTAACTTGCCAAAATCTCAACACAGAAGCACATGTGTAACATCTCAGCTGAAGCCAATGGAGCCGGAATTCAGCCTTTGGGCCGTTATTTTAAACTGCAAAACTCATTTCATGCAGGAAAACAAAAATAAACAAACAAACAAAACCCCTTCTCATCATGGAACTTTTAAAAAACTATTTCCCTCGAGCAAAATGGCTGTTTCCCCTCCCACATAAACTGGCAGCCAAGTCAGGAACAGTGCTGAAGACTTCCCATGCCTGCAGAATCAGATACAAAATTTGCAGGAAGGCTGGCACTTATTTTCTCACAACAGTTTGTTCTTCACATATTTCACAACTTTTAAGTTCCTTAATGTAAATTGGAATCATACATTTTCCCTCCATGTGTTTTATTGACTCTGATCTCCACATTAATGTCATGTAAGAAATGGGGTGCTAAAGACGGCAAACTGGTTGCAGTTCTGTCCAGGTAGTCATCCCCTTACTCCCTAAACACCCCGATGATGTTATGGGTCATCCTATCTCCTGTGATCCTGCCTGGATTAACAGGGGCAGCTCCTGTGAAAACCTAGAGATGGTTCAGCAGGCAGGGGAAGGTTTGGATTAGAGGAGACGGTGACAGCTGCAGGCTTGTTCTGTAGCTTTGGGCAGCTTCTGGTCCCACTCCTGTTTAGGTGCTGATGTCTGACTCCAGCCAGTGCCTAAATACCTCTGGGAGCCTGCAGATCCGTCCCTGCAGAAGGGCTGCCTCTGCCCCAGCAGGACTCCTGTCTGCCTAAGTGTGTTATGGACTGGGGAAAATTCGGAAACTAGATTTACAGATGACCAGAAATTGACCATTCTTTGAACAGAGATGTGCAACTCGCTTGGCCTTCTGTCCTTCTCTCCACTCCATGCTCCCAAATGCTCTACAAGCACAACTTCATAGTGTTTATTCCTAACAGTTTACTAATGAAGACACCAAATGAGAATAGGGTGGAAATATCCTTATTTCATCATATAGAAAGCACATCCATCTCATCAAGAGGTCATGTGGAAAAGTAGACTAGAATTAGATGCCCTTGGATTACTTGAGAGATACTTTTTCATGTGAACAAAAGACTGGGAGATTGGGAAGTTTGGCCTGGATGAGGTGCTGAAAGGCAGGGAAAGCTGGGAGTTAGAAGCTCTGCATGCTGGACCCTTAACTCCAGGGCCTCCTTATAAATGTGGCAGTTTGGGGCTGATTGGTTCTAGGGAGGTAGCTGGGAGTGAAGCTTTTTGGACTTAGAAAGAATTAAAAGAATATCTGAAATGATTTCCCTAATCAAATTTCTGTTCCCTTCATGTTCAAATACTGTTTAAAGTAATTTAATTTCCCATCATGCTAACAATTTCTGTCCAATATTTTCCCCACTAACTAACATCAGGTGCATGTATCTTTTTTCCATCACATATTATGAATTTTCCTTTGCAAATTTCATTACTTAGTCTGGGGATCGGGGTCTGGTTTTTTTTTTGTTTTGTTTTGTTTTTTAATAAAAAAAAAAAAAAGGTTGTCTGTGGTTCAGTTTTATCAAGAACAATATTGATTGTGACACACTTGCATATTCCAAAAAGGACTGTAAGCCCACATAACACTTTAACTGCCAAAAATGCTTTTTCAATTTTTTTTTTTTTTCCTTAAACAAACTCACTTGGACCAAAACATCACATTTTATTTTTCTCTCCCTCCTGTGTAAGTTTTTGCTTGGAGTTACATTTCTCTGTGTCTAAGCAATGGATATGAATCAAGATTCGAAATTTGGACTCTGTTCCTAAAACAAGAACTGCAGTGTTTTTGTTGGTGCTAACAAAGCACATGCATCTATGCTTCACTCCAGAACCTTTCTCAGACTTCAGATTCCTTTGATGCAAACAATTCTTGAACAAATCTGGCCAATCACCTGTGTGCATAATAAACACACATCATATCTGCATGGACCATCCATCTCTGCCGGCCTGTTTGGGTTCGATACACATGGGGCACCTATCTCACTACCATCCACTGTAGTTAAATTTCACAATCAGCAGTATAGATAACCTTAAAATAAAATTAAAATCTAGTATTCGCCAGCATATTTGTGAAAACATTATGTATTTTACTGAATACAAATTATGGCACACATTTCAGCCAGGCTAAAATTTTATTGTGTATAATGAACATTTGTAATTTACTGGACTAATCAGAAAGCCAGATCAGCAATTGCCTTTTTCAATGACTGTGCTATTTGTAGCACAATGGGATCCCAGAACAATATAAAAGTTTGCCACTAATAATGATTTATCTACTACCTGATTACAAGATAAAGGTGTTCTCATTTACAGTTAGTAGCTGGAGACACAAATATCCTGGAATACTTTAAGGAGCACAACTAATTTGGTACTTTAATATTAACCTGCTTTAAAGCACATGAGGGCACATTGGACTATCAAACATATCCTTGAGTGGTACTGAAAGGTATCACGCAGAAGGGGAATGGTCCTGAACTTTAGTAGGATTTAGGAAAAGAATGCTAAAATGGATCCTACTGTGCAAATTTTCATGCTGCTTATATTCTTATTAAGAATTAAATCTCTGTCCCCTGTTTTCATGCCACAGTAAGGAATGGAAATCTCCTGCTTGGTGTCCTTGAAGGCAGTTTGTTCCTGTAAACACCAGCAATGAACAACAGATAGTCACATTTTTTTTTTTAATCATTAAATTATGGTTGGAAATTATAGAAATACAAACCATGTTATGCAAAATGTGCCTGATTTTGGTCTCAGTTAAACTCTGGGCTGCTTTGCCGAAATATTTTCCAGACTTCTCAGATATTTTGCTTTATTCTGAAACCAGTAAGAATAAAATCAGCTCAGGCCCAATTTGAAGCCAATCTTAAGTCTGCAAATTAAAAACACAAAACATACAGTTGCACAGTTCTGCACAAAACTGGGTGGATCTTACCCATTTAGCCTGAAATTCACTTTGACTTTTCATTTATTTTTAATCAAGCTAAACCAAGCCCACAGAAACTAATACTGAAGAAAAATGTTGCATTCACTTCTGCAAAGAAAAACTGCCGAATTTCACGTAGTGTTAATCATTCCCTGGGCTTACTAGATTCATAAAAACACTTGTAAATTTTTGTGTGATTATTTTAAATATATTTCCATTGTGTGTATATATATATATATAAAATGAGAAAAGTGCATCACAGATTAACCAACAAAAACAAATAACAACAAAGAAAGAAGTCATAGTTCACAGATATTAAAAAAAAAAAAACAAAAAAAAAAAAACACCTCAGGAGATGTAAATAATAATAATAATAATAATAATAATAATAATAATAATAATAATAATAATAATAAAAACCCACAAACATCAACAAAAAGCCCCCAACTTTGAAACATCATTTTAGAAACTGTATTTGTAGCAGAAAAAATGTCAAAAGCCTCTGAAACAATCTGAAATTAAGGCTGTCGACTAAAAACATCCTATTCTTTAAACAAATGTTCTCCTTTTATAGGTAGAAGAGATCATACACAACAGAGAAATAAGCAATCAAATCAATGACAGTTTGTCACCTTTGTTAAAGTTTCTGCCTGTCTCCAATCATGATGACCTTATATACTCCTACAATTACCAAAGGAAATGCCCCTATAAAGTAATACAGAGAACAGAGAAAAATTCACAAGGCTTTTTCTCTTCCGTCAATTACCTTAATTGACTCTACCTGTCTACAAATGTTGCCCGATACAGTCATCTAACCCTTACATTATTACAAATGTGTTCAGGTACTTTTAAGGAGTGTAGCAGGACTGCATTTATGTTAGCCATTATGTTCAAATCCCAGATATTAATCTTAAAATTCAGTGAGAATCTCTTTCTTTGGATTCCAGCAGGCTTTGAAACAGACCTAGAACAAACCACAAATGCTCTGTCAGTTTTCTTTCTTAGCTTAAAATTCACAGGTCCCTTTGGATCCCAGGACTTTTTACAAGTTTCTTATAGAAGCTAAAAGGTTTTTAAAGTATAAGATAGGAAGTGAGGTTTGATTTCACAGCTATGTGAGATACAAAACTTACTAGAGCTACAATCTATAGATGAAATGAAAAATAAACTCATTTTCCTATGATAGAAAGAACTGCTTAGTTTCATCATATCTTAATATTTTATTCCCCAAGTTACTGGAAACTGTCAGGCAGATGGATGAATGCTTATGAAATGCAGACCTTAGGACAGAGTGTATTATACTACAGATTGGCTTCTGTGAGAATAACCCTGTAAGTGACTGATGCCATCAGTGGCAACAGCCTCCCACACATCCCAAGTTAAAGGATTTTCTGTAAGCTGAGACCTTCTCTCAATGCTCTTGTTGATGTCCCATTTCTGAATCATCATCTGCATCGTTTCTATAGAGTAACGCTGTTCAATAGTTAGGGCACTGCAGTCTAGTTCTGCAGGAGACCCCAAACTGTCTAGAGATGTTGCCCAAGACAGTCATTAACCCCTCCAAGCAGTGGGCAAGTCAGCCTGGGCACATACCCTGCTCATACCCTGCTTTTACAGTTCCTGTTCTTTCCTGTGATTTTTTGATCATCTTCTTTTTGTAGCTACCAATGACAAGGACAGAATTTTGATGAGGAGAAAAAGCTCTTTCAAAGTTTATTTGTAATTTCAACACCAAAGAAAAATCAAAAGAATTATGCACTATTGCTTAAAATGTGAAATTAGCAGTAAATGGAGATCTCTTAAAGTTCCTAAAGTTGAGAAGACATTCTTTGTGCCATGGAGTAGATACTCAATGCAATCAGCACGTTCTACACAGGTAATTACTTTTACTACTAATGGTGCCTCCCACTCAGTGAGGAAGATAAGATGTTCCAACACTACTTAATCACAATGCTTCATTATTGCTCCACCACCTACCGGGTAAAACAATTCACATGCTCTATTCAGTGACTCTCACAAATGAGAAAAATTTATGAATATGTGAGCAAAACAGCACATAGTCTACAGCAGAAGCACCACCCTGAATAATTGTAAAAGACCATAGAAAGTTTGGAACATCTGCAGTTCTTTTTGTTCCTTTCCCCAAATACACAAGGAAAATAATGAAATTTGCAAAAACAGAGAAAGCCATCCCTATGGTGATTTGATACCCTGAAAGTGTTTTGGATTCTTTTGCTGAAGCTTCTGAAATTTCCCTGAGACAAAACACAGTGTAAAAATAGATGCATTCGTTGCAGTTTCATGTTTTATTTTTGGTATTATTTTTCATTGCTTTGTGCTAACAGCATGCTACAAATTGTTTTACTACTCAATGTATCAAGAACTGACACAGAAAACAAGAAGTAGGGAATAAAAACTCTCTCTTTGTGGGTTTACAGAATCTTCCACACAGGTTCAAATGGAGAGCAGATAGTGAGTTAGCTGACCAACGTAGTGTACAGTGTCCTACACACAGCACAAGGGACAGACTTTCAGGAGCTCTCACCATAATGAAGCCAATGCAAATCACTTTGGAAATTACTTCAAAAAGACACGGACTGTCTTATTTTCCATGTATGTAGAAGAGCAGTATGTACTTATGCCCTTGTGCATTAAAATGAAATTTGTGCCCAGTGTCTAAACACTGCCCCTATCCCAGAGACGGTCTATAAGAATGGAAGCCCTTAACTTTTGTGGCACAACAGGCCAGCAAACAAGTTCAAGCAATTAACTCATTGCTCATGGTGATGGCTTCGTTACAGCAAGGAGTGAGCTGGAAGGAGTCTCTAATGGCAGAAACTATATCTACTCCCTATGTTCATATTTTCCTAATCCTATGGCAATACCAAGAAATCCAGGTAGTTCCCAGGCGGATCACAACAAAAGTTGTGTCGAAGAGGAAGGTGTGGCAAGAAAGAAATTTCCCAAAGCACTACACGAGAATCTACTTGAGGGATGGCAGTTCACATTCAGCAATGAGAGTCCAATCTTTTTATAGCAAATTTTACTACTTTTTAACTGTTGTCACTCTGTCCTTTATACTTACATGCACCTGTGTGTATTCTTATGTATAAGCTAGGTTGCTGGCTGCTTTTTGCCAAAGCCTTTGACTCCAACCAGCAGCAGTGAAGAGCCACCTGGCTGATATTCTTCCTCTTGCTGGGAGACTCAAAGGCTGGTGAGATAGTGGGCAGAGAAATGTCTTACAGATACCAGAGGGAGCAAGAGAGGATGCTAGCTGAAAGCCATGACTTGAGAAATCCTGAGGTTATTTTCGGCTGGAGAAATGAGCTAGCAAAGGAGGAACAACAGTAGGAAATACAGATAATGTACTGCTAACAGGTCAAGCGCTGAATACTTCACTGATGGTGGGAGAGAAGTGTTTACAGCTTTCCATTTCTGTCCTCATTTACCTCATAAACGATCACTTCTAACTGAGTGTTTGGGGGGGCAGATATAAACCATTCTGGTAATACCTGGTCTTGTTAAAATCTGGAAGGCTGCATGGGAAGGCTAGCAAAACACACAGATGCTTATTCATTCCTGAAGAATACTAAAATAAATATAAGAAAAAGGTTTCTTTTTCACAGTAGTAAATTGCCCATTGGAAAATCCTGTCACATTGACATTGTAGGGTACCAATAAACCAGTGGGTACAGTTAGACATCCTATCTAACACGGCCAATGTGACTACATAAGCATTTTGCCTTTTGGTTTCTTTAAAGTACTGTCTTACTCTTGTGTGGTTGGAAGAGTAACTAAAAACCATTACCAATTGTGTGTGTGTGAAATCTTAACGTGCTTAAACCAGTGCCATGATTTTTGGCAGCCTGACTTGAAGAATTCAAATGCTTGGATCAACAGCAGTGCAAGCAACGCTCACAGCTTTGCATCCACGACCAGTACAACAAACATTTCTTGCAGCTCTCTGTGTGGCCACGTTGCAGAGAAGACATGTATAAACATTTTTATTGACTCAGCCAGGAAGAACGATCTAGCTTCTAACTGTTACACTAGCAGTGAAGCAGGCTTACCAGTCTGCTCTAAAAATACTGATTTATGTTCACCATCTAAATCTTTTATTTTTGACTATTAGTAGATGTATGTAGTTTTAATATTTTTATTCACTTTTATCACAGAACATCAGAATAACATGAGTTGCAGAGACAGCACCTGTACAGCAGATCATGATTAATGAGGGAAGATGGATAAAACTGTGTACACACAGTTCGGTCTGCATGTAGGATGCTTCTTAAAAACCTGTGGCAATCCAGGGGCAATAACCTATTCCTTTTGTGACACAAGTCTCTCAAGTGGCTACTAGGAAATTGAGGGGGTTAGGATGTGCATTTCCTAGCCCCAGGTTCTGTTAGAGGAATGGAAGGAGTATGAACAGTGAATGCATATGCTGGAAATAAATATAACTTTTACCTTGAAGAGTTACAAAGAGATGAATAAATGTACTGTAGATTAACGAGGGAATTAAACATTTTTTTCCCTATTAAAGTTCACAGTATTTAATGGTCAAAAGTATAAGGCAGTAACTTTTCGGGCATTTCACATTTCCTCTTTCAAATTGATAAACAAAAACAGGGCAAAAACTAGATATTGTTATTATTTTGGACAATTTAACAGCAAGATCCTTTTTCTGATCAAGACATCCTCAGTGACTTCACCTTTTGGGAGACTGCAAGCTCAGGTGTCGTGTTCAGAAGTGACTATAAGCTCAGCTAACCGGTGCTCGTACAAATACGTAGTAACCTGCTGTTAAGGGAGCAAAGAGAATTTTTAAGCATGTGCACTTGGAGCGAAAAATTATTTAAGAAGTCAAATATACCTGTGTATCTTAGAAAAATAAACATATGCGTTCACTTTTTACTAATCTAATGGAAAATCATTTTGTTTTAATGGTTTCAAAACTTCCCCATCCCTTGAGCAAACTGTACCCATTACTTTAAACACCTCAGTGTCTAGTAATTGTTCACAAATGTGTCAGGCTACCAGTAATTTAAGTCCTGTCAGGAATAAATCTCAGACACTCACTTCTTCCAGTCAGTGACTTGAAGAAACCCGCCCACATGTCAATTACAGGAAGCTCCGCGCGGTGGCTTTGTTCGGAGGCTGTGTAAACAGCAAAAGCTTCCTCCTCGCTAACAACTGTTTTCCAAACCCTATATAAATGTTTATGTGAACTATCCTGCAACAGCATCTAAAGCAATAAAAAGCAGGCGCGTAAAAAACAATCTGTGTTGTACTTGTTGGCAATAAATGTACAGCCTGTGGAAGCTATATATCCAGTTGTGAATTATTTTCTCTCAGAGGTCTGACCTCAGAACATTTAAATGTTAGATTGTAAATCAAAATGATATACTTCTGCTATCTACAGATTATTCCCCAGTTTCTGAGTCCTGCTAAATACGTTGGTCTGCAACTACTTGCACATTAATATGTAAATAAGCACACAGGTAGAAGTATATTCCAGAGAGATATAGGGGAAAGTCAAACAATCAAAATATATGAGCGGGCATATTTTCTCACCTATGTTATTGTTCTCTGCAAGCCACCGGGGAGTAGCCACAACTTGATATATGACTGATGCAGCACAAGGAACAGAAAAAATCACTGGAGAACAGCTACAGGAAGAATTTAAAAACACCAAACAAGGTAAAATCTGGAGAGCTTAGAGTCATGAAGTGACACACTTACCTAACTGACACTTTAGGAGTCTGAAATAAGATACTCAGAAACCTCGTGCAGCTAGTTTGAAAGAGCCTAGATTTTGCAAATGTCTAAGTCTCTACTGATAACATGTGCTAAGCAGAATTTTTGTTGCTTTGCAGGATTGTCTGTGCCCTTGTATTGCAACTGCGATATCTAATTCCCTACAAGGTTCACAAGATAAAAGTTTTACCAAAATTAGTCCACACAGCCTGATTCAACAGTGGTGATTTGAAATGACCTTGTGGATCAAGGATTGTTGCTATTTTCACAGAACTCACAAGTTAGTGTATTTGCCATCAATACAGAGGCTCAGGCTCAAACTCCTGCGTGTCCTGATTTAGAGTGGGAATTTTAACTCCTGTCTCACAGCGAGACCCCCGGATGCCACTCTCCCTGCTGAGGTGGGTGTCTTCCAGCGCTTCCCACTGCAACTGTTCCACTTTGTCTTTGCATTTGACTATACATTAGACAAGCAAGTGGAAGGCAACCCTCCCAGACTGTGCGCAGCACCTCAGCCAGCAGACTTAATCTTTCTATCTTCCCTCATCCCCTCTTTAATGTCTTTCCATTCAAAACAGGAGTGGTTTGGTTGTTAGCGTGCTCTCCTGGGAGGCGGCAGAACTGGCTTCTAATCCAGTTAGGTATGGGATGGTTCCACCCCGCAGGGCAGAGCAATAACCCCAGGCAGAAGAGCAATGCCAGACCACGCTCCACTCCATGAGGGGCACCTGGCTGGGAGCCCAGGCACAAGGAGCTGGAGCTGGCCAAAGAGTTTCGGGTCTCTCTGCTGGCTAGTTTGGATGGTTACTCTGCAAGGGAAAGTTTCTTAGGTTCCCCACGTTGTGTATTGGAAAGGAATCTGGGGCATGCCAGTGGCTCAAGCTGCCCTGCCACAGCAGAAATCCCCCAGCAGAGAGCTGGGTATGTGGCACAATGACACTGAGACCTGTCTCTTATCCAGGCTTCTCAACATTTTCAGCTCCACAGCTTGCTTGCTTTGGAGACCTTTGCATCAAGACTGCCTAACACAGCTAGAGACACTGAAGTCAACAAGGTACCCAAATATTAAGAACTTACTACAGTTACTTTTTCTTCCTTTTTGGGCTACAAACTCTGATTCAGACAAAGCATTCAGCAATGCCATGAGGTGTTTTGCTGAAGTACATGACAGGTTTTGAAGCCCTTCAGGTGTACCACAAAATCCCACTCAGTTCACTAACGTGGACTTTGGAAGGCATAGACCTCTCCAAATTTCCTTGTAACCGTTTTACAGATATGGGTTAGTTAAACACTACAGTTCTTTCCAGTATGAGTAAATTGACTCTACCAGGAGCACAGAATAAGGAAGGACTCTGAGAACTGGCAGAAGGCAAAGAGAAATGGCAATAACTTTCCAAACTGAAACACTGTGTAGCTACTGAAGACAGCTCGTGCCAGCACACATAGTTTAGGACTGAGTACTGAGGTTCCCAATTCAGCAAACACTCTTACTCAATCCCCTAGGATTTTTTGGAGGATCTGGCCCTAAGCTTTTAGCCAGAATGACTCACCCTCCATTGTGCTATATTTCTTTATGGTAGATCATATTATATTGCCAAATGAAAGGAATGTGATGTTCGGCAGAGGGAAAAATACAAACAAACAGGGAGAGCAGATGAGGTGCTGCAGTTTAAATTGTGCTTTTCAGTTTTTTATGTATCATAACTGTATGCAAGGATGCCCTGGAGCTACGCTATAAGAAGAACACTTTAAGATGAACCAACATAAAGAAACAAATAGCAATAAATGACATAAGTATAGCACCTACTTATTTTTCAGAGATACAGAAGATTGGAAGCAGTACAAACATAGCATTGTACAAAGTGTATTTTCACCTAAGCAAGCACACACTTATGAGATATATTTATGAGACAGATGCAAGGACTAGAGTAGAAATATAAATATGCACATATGTTATACAAGAACGAGAGAGAGTGGGAGGGACAAGGGAAAAATATTAGGGGAAAAGTTTCATCAAGTGTTTTTGGTTGAAATTTTAAGAAATATCCAAGTAATTTGGAATCTGCCTCCTAATTTAATTTTTCTGTATGTTACAACTCTAGGACAAAAAACTCCTGATCTTCCTTCTGTTATTCCTTCAGCTACTGGCTTCCAGCTGCAATAATTTAACTTTGTTAGGAGTAACTATGGGACCTACAAACAAGTGAAAAAACTAGGGGAGAGGGAATTACTGGAGATCATGGACTACAAGCTCACCATATGAGTTCAAAGCTTGATTGTATTAGTGTATCTGGGATAATTTGGGGATACTTGATTAGTTTAGAAGTTTCTGAACACTGAATTACTGCAGAGCCTTAATGGAGAATGAAAATATGGAGATTGAATTGCAGCTTCTGGAGACTGAAGAAAGAGGAAAGGTTGTGAAATAGTCACTTCCCTCAGCTATGCAAAAAGCTGTGGAATCCGTCATGCTGACGCATTGTGTGTAACAATCCTAAAGAGCTCATCAGAGGAGACTGCAAAAGTATTCATCAAAATTTTTCTCCAGGAAACACCAACTTCCTGGTGGAAAAAAAAATAAAACAATAAAAAAATTGAAAAGATCTAGATGAAAGTCCTGAAGTGCATCAGTGTGTCACAAGAGCTGCAGCCAGTGCCATCACTGCTGCCACATGCAGCTGGAGCCTTCTGCTGCCCTGCAGAACAGACTGGTGACACACAGCCGGAGCACACAGTGGGAGCAGCAGTCCCACAAGGACCTGGCTCAGCTGAGGAGAATAAAAGACTTAAGCTCTCCTGACCTACCTTCCCACCAGAACACGTTTTCATACCAAACTACTTGAGATCTCCCCTTCTATCTCCATAGCCTGGTAGATTGTTGACTCCAGGTGGCAAGGTGTGCTGAGCCTCCACCACAAGGCTTATTCTGTCTTGTGGGGTCTGGCCACTGAACATCCCTGAGGGAGCAAGGCTAGACCACGGCCAGGCTGCTACACAGTTAAATGTATTTGGAGAATAAATCTTCCAATGATGAGACACAGTATACCAAGCTCAGCTAGTTAGTTCTTCATGAAAAATAACTTAAGAGTTTTTTTCCAGTGAAATTTTTTTTTTTTTCTCAAGGGAAAACAACTCATCTGTCACTGGGTAAAAATATTCTGGTTAGATGGGCCTCTAACCCCTTTATTTCACACCCCTTAAGGGGTGAAACCTTTCATAAATCTCTCTTGGTTCAAAAGAAATCTATCCCATGATTTTTGCCCCATACATGAGATGATAAATAACACACAACCCCACTGCAACCCATTATGTATTCCAGACTAGGTGAACGATTAGATAAGACATTTCTCCTTCTCATGAGGGTATCCGTTCATATTTTGCATGGTGTGGAAAGAACGTATTGCACTGAATGACGACTGATGATGATTAATGTATTATTCTACAGAGCATTATGGTTTCTTTTCATTTGTACTGCATTGTTAGGAGTAAAATGTGATAAAATGGCTGTAACTGTTTTCCACCCTACTTTCCCCCTCCCTGTAGAATTGTTAAAAATAACATTTGAAAAATGATTGAAAATGAGAGAAAAAAGGACCCTCTTTTCTGCTAGCATAAGTGGGTCTAACTCCCCTGAATTTAATGAAGCTTCTTTCATTTATAGCTGCAAAAAAATCTGCACATTTTTAATAAACACTTATTTAACTTTTTTGTTTGCTTTTCCTTCCTCCCTGTAGGAGTTGGAAATATGGCAAATGTGAAGATTTCAGATTTAACTTAATCCAAAACTGGAATCTCAAGCTGGATATTTTAAAACGCTAAAGAAATCTTAGTAAATAACTTACAGAAATGCAGTACTTTGAAAATGCATTTTGGCCAGGGGAGTTGATGGTCATTTTTAATGTTGAGGGAAAAATACAACTAAAAATTCAATTATTTTTTTTCTGAAAATAGGATAAATCATCTTTTCTCATGCAGAAAACAAAATAAGCAAGCAACAAAACCCCAAGTCTTAGATCTTTCTCATTGTCTGTCCATAGTATATTTCTTTCCTCCTCACAAAACACTCACATGCATGTGTACGCATGGACAAGAAGGATCTATATTCACTAATAAAATCTCTGCAAATTCCAAGTTTATTCTAACTTTGCTTATGCGCAGCTGTCTTTCCTCTTCTAAAGCTGTTATTACATTTTTTATCATAAAACTTTGTCCATGTTGCCAGCTCCCCTCCTTAAGTGCTCTAAAGTTTAGAGAACAAAGAACATCACAGTTAATCCTATCCGAAACTTTATCTGAAATCATTCAGATAAGCCATAATTTGTTTGAGCTCTGCTTGGAGCAAGTGACAGAGTTTCAGATACAGTAATTTGCTATGTTTCCATTTAAAACAACCGATGCTTCCCACTTCTAATACACTGGAACATAAAATCCATGTCAGTTGTTTATATTTGGGGATTATGGAGTTATGGGATTGTTTGAGTCTGATTTTTAAGCCAGTTAGGCATGCCTTTGAATGCATAGTCACCACGATTTTGCATTCATGTAAAGCAGCTGTATATGTTGATGAGTAATTCTACTCCTTTGCAAGAGAAATTATTTTTATTTGCACCTGCAATTCTGGACATACTTGAGGAACAGAGCTACATGGGCATTTGATGGATAAAACTTGTTACAACATCTTATCTACATATTTACATGCTTACGTAAGAAGTTACAAATATATATATCCATATATTTTTTTTTCACTGTTTCCTATGTGCTTAATACATTGGGAATATTTTCACAAAGCAGAGCCTAACACTTCTTCACCAGGATGAAGCCCTGTGAGTCGCTGTAAGTCTTCAGGTGCATTGTTCGTTGTTACGGATGATGCTGGATAAGTCACCCCTTGCCTAAGGCCTGGAACAGGCAATGCAAACGCCAGGAATAGCTGTCAGGATTTCCTGCCTTTCAGCTGAGCACATCAGGCTGCACTGCCCCTCTTGCTGTTACCATATTTGCCTCTACCGCTGTGCAGCTGCTTTTGGTAGGAAACAGATGTAAGTGTGCAGGCTGCGGGGGGACAATGCCTCGCTGAGAACAGCCTCTGCACTTCCACGGATGAGAGGCGATTGCCCAGGGCCCTGACATGGGGATGGAAGAGCATTTCCCTGACATTCAGCAAGGACTCCAAGCTTCTCAGCCCCTCAAACCTATCAGCACAACCTCAGTAACACAGATGGCTTTTGTACTAAAACTGTGAAACTACTTAATTGTCCAGCTTCAAACCTCAAGTGCCCATTTGGAATAAAATGTTGCAAAACATAAGGAGCTAAGAAGTGCAACTGAGGCCTCTCTTCCAGGTCATTTAAGAACACAAAGTCTAGCATTTCAGCAATTCAGATCTCTCTCAGTCATAATTCCCATCCAGTTAATTTTCTGTTTCAATAATAATAATAATAATAATAATAATAATAATAGGAAGATGAAGTACAAAAGAATGCTACTAAAACTAAACTACAGCAGAGAGAACTATTCACTTCAGCATGGTTTAAGCTTTAGCTCAGCCATACTTGGCTCTTGTCAATTCATGTCAGAGTCTTAAGATTATTTGATTTAGGACAGTCTTGCTGCTGTCCATGGGCCTTGCCAGAGAACAGAATATAAAATAAGTTCCAGGAAGGGGTCTGAGGGGAGTTTTAAGGCCTGATTACTTTAAGATTCATTTTTTGACAATGAACAGGCTTGGGGATAAAATAACATTGGAGGACGAGAAATGTCACTATGGACCTGAACCTGCAAATACTTATGTACGTGTTTTAACTTTACTACTGTGGGTAGTCCTGCTGAAATTAATGAGACTGCTCAAGGGGGTAAAGAAAAGCATATGCACAGGAATTTCCAGGATCGGAGACTATGTGCTTAAGACATGAAGAGTTCCAGGGCCTTCATTTGGGAGTACTCATATGCTTGTAGTTAAACATGCATGAACATTTGTAGCATCAAGGCCCAAAATTCTTGCACTGCAAATAATAGGAGATGGGAACCTGAAGCCAATTGCATTTGGAATAAAACAGGCAGAGAAAAAAAAATAAAATAAAAAAAATCCCATGATCTCACACTAACTTTGGTAAGAGTTATAACCCTTTGGCCAGACTATGAGCTGGTATAAACTGGAGCTACTCCCTGCAACTGATAAAGTGAATAAATGTAAAATTAAGTCTATAGCTAAGTGCTTTCCAGACCTGGGAATATTCCTTAAGGAATATGCAACAGAATTTATTTTGGAGTGCAGTCATTACATTTTGAAGTGTCAGTTTAGCCTGACATGATACAAAAGACTAGAAAAATGGGAAGTCCTGGGTCCAGGAAATGGGAGCAGTACGGACATTGCTGTTTGCTTCAGAGGAGAGGCAAGCTGGTTTCACAGGGATCATGCTCAAATGTCAAGAAAAGTGAAAAATTCTGAGATATTAAAAATAGTAATGTAAACTGGAAGATGAGGAATATGTTAATTTTTTGATTACTTCTGTATTTTTGTTTCTCATTTAATCTTGGCTTCAACACAATCAATCTCAAAATAATATTTTTTCTTCTTTGTATGGTCAGTTTCTTACTTTAGTACTATTCCAAACTTCAGAGAGAGGAAAGAGTATCCTAGCAGTACCCTGTAGCTATAGAGAGTAAATAGGCAAAATACAATAAAATATCAGTCAAGTTCAGTCAACATGAGCTATGTTTTGTAACATAACCCAGCAGACAGCAAATAAAAAAAATTTCCCTTGCTTAATGAAATTTAAACTCTAAGTAACTCCACAGAAAAAATATGATATTTTCCATTTTTAGAAGCTTCAATAGATGCTCAGATTCTTCACAGAGGAGAAATATAAAAACACCTAGACAGATAATTTAACTCCAGATTCCTCAAAGTACTTTACCCTACTCTTTTAGAGTAGAAGCCAAATTTTGTGGAAATAAGTACTTCATCTCCAGGAGCCACACGGATCTAAGAGCCTTTTCGTAGTGTGTTTACATTGCTTAAGTTCTTCATTTCCTCTGCCTGAAGCAGTGAATTGCAATGGAATTGAATGCACAGTAAAACTACCATGTACGAAAGGTTTATGCATTATGTTAAAAAGTGCTGTCTTGATAAATGGTGCCATTAGCATCTGGAATTCACTGCATTTGTCGGGTTAGGCCATTCTGAAAACAGTCCTTAAAAGTATAACAAATTTGCTCAAATGCTAATGAGCTGAACCACCACACTGATCTGTTGAATGGGGCCAAATATATTTAAAAGTTTAAAGCATTTGTGTATTACTATTAGCCACACTTAGTGTTCTAAGTATATATCAGTTTTCCGGGGGGTTGGGGGGGGGAGAAAAAAAGAGAAAAAAAGGTTGTATATACTTAGTTCTTACAGTTTAGCACTCCTGAAAATATGTACTAACTGGTCATTAGAAAAGATTACTTTTTCATGCTCTAAATTTTATGTCCATAGGATTGAGTACAGAAGTCTTCAAATGATCAGATCTTTTAATCAGAAATTTTTCACCTGTTGTATCACTCTACATTCTTAGTCCTTACAAACAACCTGTAAATGTCCCATGCACTGAAAAGGACCCTTTTGTATCTGTGTCGTAACAGCAATTTGTCCTTTTTGGTACACATGTAAGGAAGCAGGAATGTAAAGGCAAGCAGTGAAACTTAGCCCTGCCTATTCATGTTTGGAAAGAAGAGAGAGGGAAGTGACCTTTCTGGGCAATACTTACTCTCTTGAAAGTTCTAGTTTCCTAACATCCTTCCAAACAAATGAATAGTAGCCAGCAGCGGATAGCTTGGTAGCTAACCACTTTTAAGACATCAAGAAAACCTCACCTGAAATGTGTTTAGTTTTTTAAAAAGTCAACAGAAAAATGTTTTTGCTAGAATACAGAAGAAGCCAGAAATTTGAAAGCATAAGGTCTAAATTGAGCCCATGGTCTGGCTTTACTCTTGAAGTCAAACCCAAGTGATTGGAGCCGAATTATATATTGTATGACAAAGATGTTTAGTGAAATGATATACACAGTGACAGTAGACCACCAGGAACCAATGTCAGAATATTTTCATTGGCTACTACTCTTCCTTGGCCCATCCTTATTCATAGACATAGAGCTGAGCCGGAGTCAGGAATTCGGCAATAGTCTGACTCTACTTACATTGGCTTCCTACCACGAGTGGTCAGCCACAAAATTTCCACCCAAGTAGGTCCTTGAGGTCTAGGACAGTCAAAGTATGCAGAGACTTCCCCGTTCATGGATCGCTTCTGATGCACTCAAACAACAATATGGTATTACTCTGAGAAATAAAATCCACCCTCCCAATAGCATGCGGGCTATTCAGTTAACAAAAGGGAGATCTTTAATCAGCATTTTACAGAAGTGGGTGTTGGACTATGTGAAGTTTTTCATGCAGAGCTTGGTCACCAAAGAAAATGACATTCCAGGTCCTAATTATTCGCAGATGAGAAGATTTGCAAATATTTCAACTGGGAAAAACAAAACAAAACAAAACCCCAAACCAAACAAACAAAAATGAAACAAAACAAAACAAAAAAGCCAACCAATCAAACAAACAAAAAACAACAAAACAAAACAAAAAAGCCAACCAAACAAACAAAAAACACACACAAAACAAAACAAAATACCCCACAAAAAACAATGCATTAAAAAAATGAGTTGTATGTACTTTTTTTCTTTCTATTTTTTAATTGAATCCCCTTTAAACACTTCACCTGGAAGTGAAATTTCACTCTGAAAGCTGATAAATTGACAAAAAACAAAAAAAAAAAACAAAACAAAACAAAAAAAAAAAAACCACAACTTTGGAAATTTTAATGAAGCCTGGAAAACAAATAAAAATAAACAAACAAACAAAACCAGAGTATTTTATTTTCTTGTTTGTCCATCAAGTTAACAACAAAAAAAATAAAATCAATTAATCCCTCAGACCTTCCTGGAAGCACTATACACTATACGGAGAGCCTTATTTTTTTCAGGAATAAATTTACTTTACAGAGCAGCACAATGATATAGTGCAGAACTCCAAACATAAATGGAATACTTCGGGCAGAGCTTCCACCACTAGGAGTAAATTCAAGAAAAATATTGACCGACTCTCACTGTTTTCTTTTCTCTACAGTATGTAATAATTCTAGCAGGATGCACAACAAAGTACTTGCGTTCTCCTGCACTATTGTCAGAAGAATTTGCTGAATGCATCTGAGAGTTGACATGGCATGTGAATCTCTCATGCCTTGTTTGCAGAGATTCAAACTTTCAGCATCTGAGCATCCTGTGTCCTCTGCTTATTCTCTGCAATCTGTCTGTTACCCATGGCATTTTGCATCTACTGTTTTTTAGATATACTTAAAATAACATGCCAAGTGAAATAAACACGCTGTTAAATGAATGCCCTAGAAGTTTTATATATTTAACAGTTTTAACCCCACTAACCAGTTTAATGTTTAATTATATAAAGCTGTGTGGTCCCCAACTGGTTTGAACCTTCAACACTAGTCAAAACAAGTTAAATCCAGCAAAGCAGAAAATACAGTTGTGAGCAAGCAATATGTTGGTTAAATTGTTTGAGATGTCTTGCAATTTGTTAACCTTGAATGGTTTCATTTTGAGCAATATTTTCATCCTGTCCTTATCTGGGCCTTTCTGGCTTTTGCAACCCTGCAGGTTAAATTCTGTAACTGAATCAAGGACAGATATTAAATACTAAGATGTCTGTTTTCATTCCCCCAAATTTAATTCTTAAAGCAAATAAATAACTTAAATTCCACCCACAATTAATTCCATTCATGTTCTGAAAGTTACGGGCACGAAGAGGCTGGCCAGGTTTTGAAATCTGACCCTTCATTTTCATGCCAAAGTGGCTGCAAATGTGAAAATTTGGGAGAGATCTTCCTTATCTTTTCTTTCTTGTTATGTCACGTCCTGACTCTCCAAGCGAGCCTAGAAATTCCCTTAGAAAAAAAGATATTGGGATACTATAAATACCAGATTATGTGGCCCAGCTCTATTTTCAGGCCACGCAGCTAGGTCTTCCAACTCTGCAGCATCAAGCTCTCAGCCTTTTGACTGGTGACAACAAAAGAATTTGCTTTATCTGCACATTTGAGAGTAAACTTGTGGCCTTGGACCACATAAGAAGATGGACAGTAGAAGAAAATGGCTCTAGAACAAATTATTTGCCTTGTCTTCTTCTCAGAATTCACATGTAAAAAGAGGCTCAGGCAGTGCAACGCTGGGAAAAATTAAGATTTTCCCAGACTTAACCATTTTCCTTTTCAAAAAGATTTATAACACACATGAATCTCAGATGTCACATCTTATTGTGCATAATTATACTGATGTCTAGACTAAACATTATATATATATACCCACACATACATATAATTATATATCCTTATGACTATGTATTACTGTTCTTCTATAATACCTATTCCATGGCAGCGTTTGTAACAGCATTTTATATCTTAATGATTCATAAAACCTATATACCATGGGAAACGATTTTATCCAACAAGCAAGTCAGCACTAGACCTGACACCAAAGTCTTAATGAGGTCTTAACTCACCTATGGTATAATCAGCTATGGGATAAACATCATATCCTGCATACTATAATCACTTAATACATCTCTCTTATCTATTTGAAGATACAAATGAAATGTAAGTACATAAATATATATGTCTGGTCATCCCACCCATTAAGATGAAGGGATACATTCTGTAATCACCAGAGCAGTTAATTACATGCATAATACACTTCTACTCATTCCAAAAAGTTTTGTAGGTAGGGTAAAGCATTTTTAGAGCACATTGTTGGGTAAAGATAAAACAAAAATCAGAGACTGCTACTCCTGTTCATTGGTTTGTAATGAGGATGTATGCTCACCTTGGCAACCTCACACATGTGGTTCCTCTCTCAAGTTCTCATTAGCTTGTAGAGCACATTACCAGACAAGCTAGATAGATTCTTGACCTACTTAATTTCAATTGTGAAAACTTGCTCATTTTTTTATGTGATTTTTCCAGGCATAGTTGCAAGTGACCTTACAATGTGCTATATATTTCAGGCAAATATTTGTATGCAGAAGCAGTGAAGTTGAGGTGTACTCTTGGTTTCTACTGGGAATAGAGAAAACATTACACAAAAGATGAAACAGCAAGGCCTGAAACACTTAGGCATTTTACTCGGAGTTTTTGTTTGAGAAAAAAAAATTCCATAGTAATGTGCAAATGGATTCCTCACATGTTTTATAGTGCACCCACATTTATCCACCTATTTTCCCTATAGATTAGCTAGGCCAATAGCTTCACAGAATCCACTGTCTTCTCCAAGGTAGAAGATTCCATTATGATTTTTTTTATTTCTGTTTTTTTTTTTTACTCTTTATACTTAGCAGAATCCTGGGAAGGCAGAGGAATGCCCACCAAAATACCCTTGGGTTGAATTATGAGTGAATTAGATGGGGTTTTTAATTGGGGGGTAGCCAGCTGTGGTTTGAGGATCTCTTGGACAATTCTATGGGTTGTAGCTGTGGGACATAGCAAAGACAGAAAAAGCATGGCTAGGAGATGGAAAGGAAGGAGGAAAGGGTCTTCTTTGATAGAGTATGGGGAATCTCCTCAAGGAACACAGAGAAAATGCGGTCGCTCATGAAGAAATATAATGCAGTCTGACAGCCACAATATTTAATTTTAAAAAAGTGTGAGTCAATTTAGTGCTAGGAAAAATGACAAACTAACAGGCTCTTGCTGCAGCTGGCCACATCAGAGGTTAGCATGAAGTCTTCCCCAAGCGGCTCTGCCCGTAGGCCACAGCATGGCTCTACAACACTCTCTTCTGTGGAGCTTCCCTTGAACTGAGCGTTGGAGAACTGAGAACTAATCCACAAGAGCACCGCAGCAGTCACACTGACAGCCTGTTTCACTTGTTAAATAATAATCAGCTCTCAAAATCAGCTCAGAAATTATAAAATAAAGTTACAAAAATAGCATGCAGACCATATGTTAGTTTTCATTTCAAAGTTTATCCTTGCTCTAAAGAAGGTTAAATCATATTCATTTCTCTGAAAACAGTCAAGATATAGGAATTTAAAATACCATGAAAGTGTTATCTATAGAGTGCACTCTGGAGTACCAAGAAAGAAATCACATATGCATGGGATTACAGAATACGCTTCAAGTCAGCACAGAAGCACATACAGTAACTAAGAAACAAACATGTTTTTTCTGACTCAGAAAACTGAGTTTAATTTAGTCTTAAGAAATCTGTCTAGTCTGCTAGTAGTCATGAACAGATACAAAGAAATGAGATCAATGGTGTGCTGCGCTACCAGGTATGTAAATTACACCCTGCAAAGAAATAAAAAGAGCTAACCCCAGGGCTGGTGCCAAGGAAGCCAGCCCGAGTCCCTGCTCTAACACAACCTCGGTCAGTGTGGCCACGGCCCCTCTCTGGGTGTCTGGTCCCTGTGATCAAAACGTCGGCTGCAGCCTGCAGGGACATATGATGAAGCACTGCAGCATTCTTTGAGTAAGAGAAAACAAACAAACAAACAAACAAACCAGTCCCACACCTCTGAAAACTCTCAAAAAGTTGGAAAGCCTGTGAATTCATGCTCAGTGTGAAGTAGCTCAGGGGCTCGGAGACCAGACAATGCCTCTCCTCCTGCACAGCAAGAGAAACACAGCAGGTAGATCCCAAGAGCAACAGTGGGATATGGATAAGTACTTTTTTTTCCCCCTCAAAAAAAAAAACGTTACAGCCCACAGAGTAGAAAAGACTGCTATTAAGACTTCAAACACTTTCCCGGAGTGTAATCAACTAACATATTTGCCACAGAGACATTTGTGATCACAGTTGGGGTGGGTCCACAGGACAATGTCTTAATTAAATTGGCAACCAAGATATATCATGTGGCCAAAACCCTAAAACTAGATATCCTTACAAAGATCCAGAAGGATCCAAGGGCTCAAAACAGTAATACCACTTGTCTTCATACCACAACAACCTTATTAAAAAGAACAAAAATATCAGTTCTCTTTTCTTATCTGTGAATATTTTGTCTCAGGGAGATATCAGTACTGCCATACCAAAACACACACAGCTAAAAAGCACATCAAGAACTTGACCTGCTCTGAGGCTTCAAGGCTATTTTATTATCTCTGTAGCTGTAAGAGATACTTAGAGCTGATCATTCAAAGAAAAGTTCAGATAAAATGTGGAAAGAAACGTGTAGATGATACACTGGTGTCATCTGATTTTCTTGGGGCAAGAGATGTCATTTCCTGAATGTATCAACTTTGCAGTTGGCCAGTGTCAGGCTCATTTGATGAGTTCAAGCACAGGACTTCTTGTTCATGCAGTTCTCATACTTGCCACATATTTTACCATCATGTTTCTTGCACGTGCAGCCAGTCTTGACAGATATAATCTCCAGACCTACAATGGCTGCATATATTGTGCGTATTTTGGAAGGTATGGAAGGAATCTGAAGACATTGCAGCATCTGTTAGTTACATATGCAAAAGGGAAACTTAAGAATTACCATATGGGGTTTTGAAGGACTGAAGTTCAAATTTTGATAATCAATACACAAGCATAGCTCTCTGTAACACCTGAAGTTTACTAAATCAGAAAGACTTTTAAGTTGTTCTCCCTTTTGGCTTAAAAGAGAAAACCAAACTTACATGGTGTTGCAAACAACAACAAAATGTGTTTGTTACACCATAGGTTTGACTAACTAGCATTACAATTACATGGAATGTTTCAGGTTAGTTAGGTAGGAAAAATCTGATGTAAAATTAAATCTTTAGGTTGTATTCTGAGCAGAATTGGGTCACCAAAGATACATACCTACCTTTCTGAAAAATGCTGCACTAGTGCTCTAGTGGCTAAAAAATCTGTAGCAATACTGGTGTCCTCTATTTCTAGACACTCAGCAGGAGACAGTTGTACAAGATGTGCTGATCAGAAATTCCTGTGTAACCACTGAGTTCTCCTTTTGAATGCCTGTAACTAGGAACTGAAAAATAGGACATGCCAATTCTTTTTGTTTGGTCGGTCAGTTTTGTTTTGTTTTTGTAATGCTTGCATTATGGCTCTCTTTAAATGATAACTGTATGGAACATAAGTGACAAAGCAGCCTCCCAATGAGTATGCTGCTCAAGAGTAGCTGCTGAGAAATGTTTGGCCAAATATTATGGGACAAATGTGCAAAGATGTCAAATTTGCAATTGCTCATGCAAAACACGCACACATCCCAAGCGTACATGGAGAAGATTGATAACTGTCCACAAGCGCACCTGGCCAGCCATTTGCCCATGCAATTCTCCTGGTTTTAGTGTGCACAACTGAGGTGGTGGCACATAAATCAGGCGTGTAACTGGGCAGAGACTGTGTGTGAAATCATGACCATTTTTCACCGTAGCCCATTCTACTTATTTTATCGCTAGTCTCAGGATAGTTAGTACTTGTCTTAAAAGCTTGTTTCCTCCAGTTCTATATTATGCGAGGATCTCATATTTCATTAAAAAACAAAAACAATCAAAAGAAAGCATGCAGCTCTTACGGACACAGGCAAAAGCTTAAAATCAAGAACATGGAGATTCTAAAAGTAGAAAGCAAACTGTAAGAATCCAATATGTGCTATTAAAAAAATAATAAAAAAAAAAAACCTTAAGCCACTCATGATTTTTAAGATTATACTTAAGATTTCTTAGCATATGGCATTGGGAAAGCTGCTATTTTCAAATGCATAATGTTTTATGAACACGTAAGCAGACAAAGCACTGTAGATACATCAAAACACAGGCAAGGAAAGGTCCTTATGCTACAGCAAATTTATTTCTCCTTACATCACACATCCAGCCATGTAGTAGACTTTCGACCAGTACGATACACAATCATATCTCCTTTTCTTCTCTGTTTTCCTTTCCTCCCAATACATGCACACCACAAACCACAGACAACAGACACCCCACAGTGCTCCAGAGCAAACATCAGACCCCTGACATGCCAGCCCCAAAGCATCAGCACCACAGCGCATGGAGTAAAGCCCCAGAGTGTTCCCAGCACCTCAGGCTCTTGGAAGCAGGCAGACGCCAGGTGAAACACACCAAGACGATCCATGTACACATGCAGATTTTTATCTTATGCATATAAAACAAATAGCTATTTTCTGGAATTAAATTTTCTGTCTTCATTCATAACTAATATAAATATATTAACATTGAAAGCTCTTTCCCACCTCCCTGTCTCATTTTGTTTTTCTTTCTTTTTTCAAGTGTAGGGTGAGTCACAACGTTGATCAGATTACCTGGTAAACAGGTCTCAAACTTCCCACAAGCTAATGCATAGAAAAGTTTGAATCAAAATGGAGACAAAAACACAAAAGCTTCTTGAGACTAGGCTGATTAAAGTTCAGGGGATTTTTGTGCTAGAATGTCATTTCCTTCTGTTATCATAAATAAGGTGTTAAAGCATTGCTAATCACAATGCTTAATGCATGCAGGGACGAATCACCGAGGCCAACCTCTTTATTTTCCTTTTTTTTTTTTTTTTTTTTTTTTTTTTTTAATGCTTTTGTGTCAGTACTTGTGAAGGCTCAGGGAGTAGCCATGACAGTAACTGAAGGTCCCTAACTGATAGTACAACCAGCTGCTGATTCAATAATAACAACCAGAGGAACTATGGGCCCAATTTGCTAACAGCTGGCACCATGCCCACCAGTGCAGTGTCGAATTCAGGAGGCAAAGAAAGGATGCTGAGTTGGTCCCACAAAGACATGCTGACGCAATTCATATCCAACTCTGCAGTCAGCCTAAGTACGATACCGCTCCTTCAGAGAAAACTAGTTCAGGCTATTTCAGCTCTTTCTTCTCATTAAATACCCAAATCCAAAAGCAAGTTGAAATAGCACACTGGTGAACCTCAGGAAAATGGACTGACCACAGAAACATCACTTATGAACACACGGAGAACAATTTGTTTCTAACAGGCAAAGGTGAACCTAGGCTAATATTGCATATTTATACACACCATGAAGAAGGCATTTTAAAAAGGGAATTAAATGTTCTGAAATGTTGACAGGAAAAAGTCCAAGCTTCAGTCTTCATTAGAATTGTTTCATATTTATATAAATGTTCAGGGCTTGTGCCATTCCTTATCAAATAAGCCTCTCTCTTTAAATCATTTAAATTCAAGGTAAGAATCAAAAATGTTTCTTAAAATCCATTCCTTTGATGTATTGTGAATTACTACTTAGAGCAAAAAAAAAAAAAAGAGAAACAGACCTAGATCTGTTTGCTGCCTAATTTACTGCTAGTAGTAGTTCAGATCTAATCGGTGGAAATAGACTACTGAAGTACTTACATGCACACATATGTATGTATATATGTATGTATACATATGTATATGTATGTATGTATGCATTCAATATCTTACTTGCATCCAATCTGGTGATTCAGAGCATACTGCTAACAAACACAGCTCAGTGATTGTGACTCATCTCAGCTACATCTTGAGTGTTATACTGCACTGAGGGAAGGGGAGAGGTGAAGGATGGCTCAGCAATGGGAGCATACTGCTATGGACAGGATGCACAGCATAAGCAGGAGCATCATCAGCTCTGTAGCCAGGAAAACTGCTTCATCCCACATTAGTTGCCTCTGCATTAAGCAAATACAGACACACACACATATACATGTAGACATTTTATGTATATGTATATGTATGTGTATGTATATAAATGGTATAAAATACATACAACTTACAAGGCTAGTGTTTTCTTAACAAAAAGTCCTCTCTCAAAGCCTCACGCAATCCCACCCAGCTGTAGTATGGGAACAGAAACGGGTGTCCAAACTTTGCCCCTTTCTTGTTGAGCCTCATTGTCATTGAAGACTCATTGAGCTTTCTTATCTGGTCAACACATTGCTAAGTGCCGTGCAGCACTGCATGGCTCCTTGCAGGTACAGCCACCTATAGCTGCTCTCGCTCCTGTCAGGGACCGGTGTGCCAAAGCTACCAGTTGGTGCCTGGAGGAAGCAATACTTTTATTGCCTAATACTGGCATGCTGGGAGACAGCCAGAGCACCTCTCAGTCACCATGGGCACCCTGTGCAATCTAGGGCAGTAGTACTGGATCCTTTGCTTACTATAACCGCGTGTTGCCAAAGCAAGACAGAACCCAGCAGTATTTAGCTGTGTGTGCCTTTTCAATACCAAGCCATAGTGAAAGCTGAAGCTTTCAGTTTCCACTTTAGAGCAATGCTAATGCCCAGAAGTGCCATCGTCAAGTTAGACTGAATTTTCTATACCTAAAACCTATTAAAAAATGAATAAGGACCAAATACACTGCTTGGGGAAATCTGTTAAAGCCTGCATTAGAGGTTTCAAAGCGTTTACTGCTGCTTGGTTATCTGAGATGTTTCAGTCTGATGACTAGTAATGATTTTACCATAAAAACAGCAGCTCCAAAAACAACGTGGTCCAGGACATTTCTAAGATATCACACTGCCACTACAAGCAACAGAGGCAGAGCCTGTCTTTTCAGGAAAGACATAATTAGAAAATCTTTGCATTCTTCCTTCCCGCCACCATTCAGTTAGCATTTATTCTAAATGCAGATCAACAATAAGACCCATTTTCCTCTAGAACTAGGCTCAGGCTTGAGGAATGTTCCTCCTCCTACCCTAACCACTTAAGCATTTGAAAGCTTACAAGTAAATTGCTGGACATGAGACCCCTGATTGCTATGCCTACACGATTGATGATTGATAGGTCTAATGAATTACTAAGTTTTCCTTCCTATTTCTGGCATTAGTCAAGACTTCATGTCCAGAGATTATTCCACCAGACATGTTCTGCGGATGTGATGGGATTAGCCAAATTTCAAAGCTTATTTTTGACCTCCAGCAGAAAATTGAGCACATACGCTATTGAAGCCAACTGGGACTATAGAACATCAAGTTGATTCATCAAATTAGCTCAAACATAATTGTACTGCATGACTGGCTATGGAAGTTGTCAGCTATAAACCTGTCAAAAAGCCATCAGCTTTAATGTTAAATAGAGACACAAAGTAATGTTGTTCAGAATTTGACATTTGTTGGACTTACGCCTGCTGAAGGATGCTATCTGCTTTGTTTCCTCTTAGAAAAATTTGTAGTCTGAAATACCGTCTTGATAGAGTGCTGTAGACAAAGGTAGAAACTTTGGTTGCTAGAAATACCAGCTATAACAAAGTAGATGGATCTGTACTGCCTCCATCTAGCAATGTTAACTAATACCAAAATAACTGTACAACACAAAGACTCAGAAATCTTTCCAGCAGTTGCAATGAACAAATATAGCATATTTTACTGTTTACTGCATACTGCATTTGACTTTTTTTTTTTTTTAAGTACAAAACAAATGTATAATTTTGTTTTTATTTTCAAAACAAAAGATCAATACGTTTGGTATGGAATATGTTGAGATAGTTCCAACTGAACTATAACTGCCTGCAGATAGCACATCTGTAATGAGAAAGCTGAGCACTAACTTAAACACCTAGCTGCTTTACGTATTATCACCCGCTATAGCATGGGATAACAGACAAGCACTCAGCATAAAAGTGGTAGGTCAAATGTTAAGGGTCTTACAACCCATTCCCCCTTAAAATCAAAAACATGCAGAGCCTAAGCTTACACTCTGCACTCAATCTGTTCCTTGTGCCTTTGAGTATTACAAAGGTGGGCTGGATAAATTACAGATCTAATTCCACATTTGTTTAGCTGGCATGCATCTAAGTCCAGACTTTTAACATGATTACATTTTTTGGCTTCCCAGTTTCCTGTTTTTTTTGTTTTGTTTTGTTTTGTTTTGTTTTGTTTTGTTTTTAAATGATGCTTGTATTCCTCTTACAATTTATGGATGATTGACTAGACAAGAGCAATATGGTCCCTAATGTGTCAATGCGTGTTACTATGAGTCCTTAGTCCGCCGCATATTGACATGAGAGCCTGTAAATAAGGAGCTCGTGCAAAGTCGTTATGATCTTGGATGTCAGCCTATGGTGAGAGCTCCCACACGTGCTGCCGACAGTGTCACGCTATGGCTCAGGAGGAGCATGCTGGTTCTGCCCCGTGAGTAGCTCGGAAGCACCCCAAGCACCCTGGGGATGCCCCACGGGCACCACCATTTTCATTGCTGCTCCTTGTACCCAGCCTAACCCTCCAGCAATGTACACCTAGAGGAAGTCTGGGGAAAGACAATCACAAAGATGTGTCAAGGCTGGAAAATGCACAAGGTGTAAGCTGCAGATTTAGCATAAAGAATTTTTCATTTGCTTTCACAGAAATACAACGGGGCAGGATAAAATAGGAATGTTAAAAAAAAAAAAGAAGTGTTGAGGGACTTATCATAGGGGAATTGCAGAGAGAAAGTGTCAGGCCAACACCTCAGTGTAAAGGAAGTAGCAAGAGGCAATTCAGGCTTCTGATGACCAGATACCAAGTGCCTGCACTGTTATCTTGTGAGCCCTCTTGCATGAGGGACGAGCAGTAGCTGTTCTATCCCAGGAGACATCAGAAAACAGCTTGTGCTTCTTAGATGTTCCATTTTACCCATACCGGAGCTATTATTCCACACAATATTTGTTTGGGGGATTTTTGTTTTATTTTTTTTTTTAAACTTCAGAACCCGCAGAAATGGAATCCTAGGCCTGTTCCCTTTTCAAGGCAAATGCCTGGCATATCTGGGATTTCCAACCCAAACTGGAACATGGTGCAACAACAACACCACTTCTTAAGTGCATGCAAGGTGAGCGTTCATCCCCACAACATGCTGGCAAACAGCAGCAGCTCCTGCTGCCAACTGGGATCCAAGATGCCTGCTGTCCTCAGCCCTTCCCCACATACTGTAGCGAGACCGAAATCCCCAAACCCTCAGTCAGGGGTAGTGTCAAAAACAAAACTCTGAAGCCAGAGGGTGATTTTTCCCAGTTCTGCAGCTTCAATGTATCTTTAAACCAAATCTGCTTTCTTGTATGCCAATTTTTAGCCTGGAGCCAGGTATTAGAGCTGAGTGATAAATCCCTGAAAGGGTGATCACAATAGAAATTCTGACAGACACTTAACACGAGTGGTACAAACTCAGGGAGCTCAGGATATACACTTTTTTTTCTGGTTACACATTGGCTATGAGTTTGTACAGACAACTTAAGCACAAAACGTATGTAAGACACTGCAAAAGCTGCAAATCTGGGACTTGTGACCTTTGGAAAGTGACTTTCTCTCTGCAATTTTTTTTCCAAAGGCTTCATAATCACTAAATACAGCTTCTACAATTGCATATTGTTTTTAAATTGAGCAAAAAAAATGGCATTTGAACAATGACAACTTGATAACTAGAACATTTCCCCCTCCCAAACCTTCGACTAAGCTATAATACAGCAAGTGGGACTTGAACTATGATGGGTTTCAGTATTAACGTTCATAAGATTTGTCACTGTCACATCTTGCTAACACTCAGAGCATCTCATTTTCTAAATATAATGTATCACTGTTTAGTGGCTAAAAATGTAAATTACAAAAAATGTAATCATGTTCAAGAAACTGAAAAAAAATATGATCCCTGAACCCCTCAGCATGCACATGACTTAATGTGGAGCTTACCAATTAAGCATAACAAGACTGCAAGGCAAACCTATGGGACAGCAGCATCAATCGCCCAGAACACACATTCCCTGTTCTGCACAAATCCCCCAGATTTCCAAAAGCATCTTTGCCTTAGATTCAAGAGATAAAATATGTGAACCTGTCCAAAGGAGTAAGAAACAAATATAAACTTAGATCTGATTTCTCATGCTTAATGTTTCAAATGTTTCATTTCTACTTTTCTTTCTCCCTCCCCCCCCCCCCCCCCCCCCCCACACACACACACTAATAAGAATTCTGGTAGCAAAGAAACAAAAGAAAATATTCAGAATTTAAAACCATCCTCTGTTAAACTTCAAGCTGAGATGTTCTTTAAAAGCACCATATAGGAATTCTTAGTATAAAAAGCAGTTTCTTTGCTAAGGGCATTCTTGGGGTACCTCCCTTCTTTAAATATAAACTATAGAGGGCTCATGTGTTTAGCTAAGCAAATATAATGGCCAATTGCTTTCAGAAATAGTTTTCCATGTCCTCAAATCTGCTCCCCACAATGGGATATTTCCATCCCGTCCTTTGCTTTGTGTTGGTATTCATCTGACATGATGGTAAACAGGTTCAGTGAGTTAAACTGAATTTACTTTTGTTACAGGGCTACTTTTTGGTCATTTTAATTCTGAATTGTCTTGTTGCTGATGAAACTGTAAGTGTTGTTGCCCAAGAGGAAGAGTGGAGGATTCATGTGCAGGATGGCTCAGGTTGAACAGTTCTCACAGGCAGCAAATTTCCTGCAACCAGCTGTATTGTCAAGTTATGCCCTAAGACACCTAGAGCTAGGTACAGACAGAAAAAAAACAACACCTAGCTTTCTCTCAGGAGAATGCAAGTTACACATTGCCACAAAAGATGAGAGAGTCTGACTTACAGGTAACTGGGTTATAACATCATTAGTGGAGGGCAGCCCAGCAGGAGCTCATCTGTGTGAACAACTGGAAGTGGCTAGTCTCTAGGGCTGAGAGCTTTAACATGCATGGAAAAAAAACAAAAACAAACAATTGCAGAAATACCAAATATTTATTAATGAGGGAACAGAGAAACAGAATCAAATTATGTTAAAGTCGCTATTATGCTATTCTATTAAGGGTGTGTAAGTGCAAAGTCAGAGCAACGCAAGGTTATCTTAATGTACACAAGAAACAGATCTGTCAATCTGTCACAGGAACTTGATTACCGTGAAACAACTGAGTCTATCAGCACTATATAACTTCTGAATTAACTTCTGACCAACTAAAAACCACTTTAAAACATTGGATTTGTTGGTTGATAACTGGTTTGCTATTAAAACATCTCAAGTTCACCTGCAAATCTTACCTGTCCTAACTAAACTGCTTTGTAGTGTGTTAATGGAAGTTATTGCTGTTATAAATTATCTCCAGACATTGACAAAAGAAGTAATACAAGGCATATTTTTAAAAAGTACTGGCCGATGCATGGCTGAGTGATTGAGTTGGAAAATGAACCATTCCTTGGGGTTAGCAAATGATTTTTCATCAGCTAGCAGGCTATTAAGCACACCTAGATAATAAACGGATGATTTTAGCAGTAATTCTACTAGCTTCTCATATTTTCCATTTTAAATTCCATGTTACTTTTAAAGGATTCACACATTACATTGATTTACACCAGAGAAAAGAGAGCCAATGATGTCCTTCAGTGTCGGAGACAGTGCATTATTATTTATCATTAAACTTTTTCTTCCCCCCCCCCCCCCCCCCCCCCCCCCCCACCTTATGAAACATTTGAAAAATGCCTGCCTGGCTAGATCAGAAGTGAGTAGTGTGATCCTCACACAGGGCACACCCTTGTAATGAGGTGCAATCTCCTGAGGATGTGGGTTTTGCTGCTTTCTGACTATTTAAAGCTTCATCTTTGGATGGTCATCCTTGCAAATCCCCCTGTCTTCCACAGGAGCTCACAGCTCAATCATGTGAACTTAAGTTTCTGGTAGAAACTAGGGAACAAAATCTTTACACTAATGAGATTATTTGCATGAAATGTTATTTCAGTAAGACAGCCTAGGGAAGGAGTCTGTTCACACTTGATTTTCCACATTTGTTATTAGATTTCCTGCCCAAAAGGACAATTTTGGGAAATGACTGGAAAGATAGGGTATTGGAACTGATGGTCAGTTCCAATGGAATAGAAACTCATTTTTAACATGAAAGAAAGTGGGGCAACAGAAGCAGATTAAAAAGTGGCGGAACAGCAGTCCATTTCTTCATCATCTTCCAATGCAGCTACTTGCTAGCACCATTGCAACCTCTGAAAAACAGTCCTTTTTTTTTTCAATATGGAAGAGAGACTCACAGGTTCTGATTCTTTCTGGAAATGCCAACTACAATAGAAAATATGTCCATTCCTGCCTGCTTATGTGTGTGCTCTTCTCATTCTGGGTATTCAGAGCCTACTACTCCCTGCACAATTGCTTTTGTAGCATCACTCAGAGAATACTGAAAAAGTTATTTAAAGCAAATTTGTTAAATTGGGTTCATGTGAGTTCAGCCTTCGGGGCAAAAACAGTACTTTCATACTCATACAGGAAGGCAAACTTTTAAAATAAAACAAAAAGCGCAAATATTCACTGAGTCTGGAGTTTCATTACAAAGTGAGAAGTCAATTTATGGTTTATAGCTTTGTACCAAAAGCAGATGGAACTTGGAAATTTCAGAAGAGTTTTGCCTTGCAGTTTTGGATTTATTCAAACTTTAAATTCAAAATGAAACTGGGAGATGTGAACTTAAGTGGCTGATGCTGCAGAAAATGTTGTGATCTACGTATATATCTATTGCAATTTACTTTCACAGGATTGCATACTTTCCTGGTAATTACAGACCCCTCCTGCATAAGCAATAATTTTCCATTTGAACTTCGAGAGCACAGCCTGTTCTTGTCCTTCTTCAGAACAGTGCTGAACACAAATGTGCAGATTTATCACACCTTTTTCCACATTAGCCCTTCAGTTGATGAACCACTATAAAGCAAATAACTCATAAACTCTTTCAGATGTTCCAACATTTTGAAGTTCAAAATCTAAAATTTCTTTCCAACAAAAGGCTTTTCTCATATTTTCTTGTCAGGTACTCTGTCCGGTTTGAATATGAAAATCCATTTTTCAAAAGAATAGCAAAATTCAGAGCTCCAGGAAAAAAAATAAAATAAAAAAATAATAAAAAAATAAAAAACAAACAAACAAACAACAAAAAAAAACTA